>NW_015505844.1:421574-442158 GCF_001515645.1 Sinocyclocheilus grahami
ATATATGTGTGTGTGTGTGTGTGTGTGTGTGTGTGTAAGGAAAGGAAAGGAAAGGAAAGGAAAAAACATAAAAGTAACCCAAACATTGTGTGCCCAAAATCAAACAAGTAAAAAAAAAAAAAAAAAATTATACATATATACTGTATATATGTTTTTTTTTTTTTTGCACCTTTAAATGAACTGAAAGGAAAGGAAAGGCAATTTCATAATATACTGTGCATCAAAAGCAAAAAAATTGTTTATTTTTATTCTAGGTAGTTTTGGAGTCATAAAAAAAATGTCCCCCCCCACCCATTTGTAATTATAGAAATCGAAACTAGACTAGACTCAATTCCCATCCCTAATAATAGCAGATTTTATTTTTGGATGAACTATTCCTTCAGCCACTATAAAATACTTTTATGAAACTTTCAAGGTCAGTGCATGTGGACTCTTCGAGCGCCTCGTCTGACCATTATATTGACCCGCTTTAACTCAATGAACTGAAACTCCATTAAGGATTCATCTACCATCACCCTCTGAAGTTCTACTCTACAGAGCTCAGATAATGAAACGTTGCAGGTCTTTGGCAGCAGATGTTCTCCAAGACACTATAAATTGACTACTTACAACATCTATCTCTCAATAGTCCTTCTGCTCAACACCAACACACTACCTGCAGACCAGGCACTGATCAATAGACCCCGTTTGCAGCATCCGTCCTTGATTTAAAAAATAAATAAATAAAAATATTTCATTGAAAGTTCAGACACTGTCACATAACTGAAAAGTGCATGAAAATGTAAAAGGAACAGGAGAAAAAAAAAATAAAAAATACAATGAACAACAGCCTCTTTCACGAAAAATTAATGCCAAATGTCAAAGTAGTCAGACTCGTGCGATGTCTTTTCAGTCAAACAGAAGAGTACCTGGTGGAGCGTACAGACGGCTTTAATCCATTCCTCATGGCCAAGAATTAACTTTTCACTGGAACAGTTGAAGCCTTTCAGCTGTTGGTTTCTCAAGGATGGACTGATCTGTGACCCTGCCTTGTCAGGTTATGGACTTTGTGTCTTTCTTTGTCCAGGGTTACACTGAAAGAAACTGTGAAACAGGACTGACATTTTAAAAGTATTCTGCTACCCTGTCATGTGATTTATTATGCACTCTCAGTAAAAAGGTACAAAAGCTGTACCTGGGATTGTTCCCTTTCAAAAGTACCTTATTTACCCCTAAAAGGTCCATATTAGTATGTTAGAGGTACTTATTTGTACCTTTTGAAAGGTCACTGACTACTTTTTACCCCTTTTTCCTCCTCTGAGAGTGTTTAAGTTTGTTTAGTAATTACTGCTGTGTTTATGTAATGTACATCTCCAAGACACATTCAACGCATAGCGTGAACCTTGTTTTAAATATGCCTGAAAGAGACATTGGGTGAAGAAACTACGTTAAAATAAACACTCAAGTCTTTGTGATTCTAATGTGAGAGTTATTACTTTTAACTCAATTTAAACTAAAAAATAAATAAATAAATAAATAAAATCAAAAATCCATCTGCTTGGAGAAATAATAACACACCTTTTCTCAACATATCATGCATTTTAAGCTATCGTTCATGTCTGTGGCACTCGAATCACACATCAAAGATCAGAGCACCACTGTAACAAAAAAAGAGCTCTTGTTGAAAGCAATTAATTAATACCTATTTCTGTAATAAATGTATTTTTCATTGTTTGTTCATGTTAGTTAATACATTAACTAACATTAACTAATGGAACCTTATTGTAAAGTGTTACCCCTATTTTCACTAAATATGGGATCAACTTCATAAAACAGCAGTTCATATTCTGAAATGAATCATAGCAACAGGTTTGGCAGGAACAACGCTTACAATCCTCCCAGTTTGCCAGACACGGTCACTGACACCACTGCTGACTGTTTTGGAACAAATTTAGCAGTCTTACAAGTAATTATCTGGCCTGTGATACTTATTTTCTGAATTCTCAGCATGTTTAGTGATAGAAAAATGGCAACATTCCAAAAAAAACAATATTAAAAAAAATAAATAAACTTGTGTAAATATGAGACTGTCATTCTGACAGCTCCTAATGTAATATATACTGTATTTAATGTATTATATATATATATATATATATATATATACATTAACAATAAACAACAATATATATATATCCCAATACAACTTCTATCAACATTTATCCATATTTACTTGATCATACTTAAATGTTAGTTAATCATATTGATTCTTATTTATTTGTTTTGCTTGTTTGTTTCTTTTTTTTATTTCTGTATTTTAATTACATTTATTCATTTATTTGTTTACTTTTTCCATTCAATTAAAGCCAATGATAACACAATAACAGTAAAAACAATAAATTATCACAATTTTCGTTTTCGGGTGAATTATTATATTTGGAGTGTCATAGGCTGATGTGTCAATCTTAGTCTAGTGCGCTAAAATACGTACAGTATAGAGGTCAATGCAACTTTGCCATAGGCTTCTAAACGTGTTCCCAGCTACTTTACAGGCAGTAAACCATATTCCAGCATCATTAAACATTACAGGGTGTGAGAGGAATTTCTGAGATGAACATGCAGCAATGTCAAGATTTCTCAAGAAAGTCATAGCATATTTACTTCATACTTAATTATAACAACGCTGAACTGTTGGATCATTAAAAGTTCAAACTTTTTTTTATTTTTTTATTCATTCCACAGCAACATATGGATAAGCAGTAGCTTCCAAACATATTCCAAAAAAACACATCATTAATATTAATGCTTGGGACTGTATACTTAGGGGGGTGTTCAAATCCCTTCCCCTGAGCATGAGCAATAGTAACAGTGGAGAAAGCACCACTAATAAAATGGAGTGACGGGTAAGCAGAGTCCGTAGGGGAAAAGGTGTTCGCTAAGTAGGGGAATCGGAGATGGTATCGGCAGCATTTTCAATGCTAATGAAGGGCAGGAGTTTGTATCGTCATTGTAGCCAGAAGCTTGCCGCTGTGAACACAGGGCTGCACAGATTTCCAGGCGGCCCAGTTCAGATTTAGTTGGGATAATGATGCACAGGAGGGGCAGAGAGAAGTGTTTCTCCTCAGGGAACTCCTCGAACTGGGACACCGGCACGTCTTTTGTATGCTGCTCTGATGAGATTGAAGTTGTGTCAGGTGTGCGTTGCTTCCCGGCATCGGCTGCCAGTCATATTCCTGTTTTTCTGATGAAAATGTGTACGCCACAAGTGTATGCCAAAGCACTCCATATCAATATGTACGCCAAAGCACTCCATATCAAGGCTTTAAAGTAGCACTTATTGTACAGTTCAATAGTCGCTGCAAGGCAAAGAAAGGACTTTGCTCCTGATTTACGAGTCTATGAAATGCTGAGTTGACATCTTAACATGTTATCTCTACATAAATAGTCATTATTGCATTCCAAAAGTTCTGGCCAATAAGAGAAGCTTTAAAACTGCACAGGAAGCAGAGCTTCTCCTATAATTTCATTGGAAAGTGCAGCAAATGGCATGTATATCTCTTTAATACTTTTCAGGCATTTCAATAAATGTGTAAAATGGCATACAAGAGTTTATGGCGTCATTGATTGTAACAAAGCACAGATCAATGCTGATTGCACAATGGGATGAAAAAAAAATATTGGCTGCTGAACTTCATTTGGACTCTATGAGACCGTCATGAGAATGGGATAACATATCGGTTTATTGAACACTGGGCTTTCACATCAATACATTTTTGGCCCAGCATACGTATAAAATGATTGGATAAGCTCTGAAATAAACAGGACTTTGACAGAGTCAGCCAGTAATTAAAAAAAAAATTGTTATGGACGTGACAGTTAAGACATTACACTTGAATGTAGTAACTGCAGTTGTAGTAAAATTGTACAATTACATAGCTGACTGTACATAACCCCAATTGTTAAATGGCTATGTACCAAATAGTACAAAAGATGATTAAATATTGACACAAGAGTCATCACGAGAGAAAAACATCATAATGATATAGAAAATGGGCTGCATTGGACATTTTAGCACTTAATGCTGCAGTAATCCAACACTATCAGAAATAAATGTGTAAAAATTGTACCTTTAGTTGTATATCACCAGAATGTATTGCTTTGCACTTCATCGGCTATCAGCGAGTTTCTATTATTGCTTTAATATAGTAATATACACATTTTAAGTGTCAAAAGGGTACTGAGATGTACCTTTGAAGGTACTTTCCAAGTGGCAAGCTGTTTCAAACCCTAAAGGTACAATTTAGCACATTTTGAGTGAAATGGCTGCATTTGATGATATAGCTACAAATCATACAATAATGTGTAGGTGTTTACTACATTACTTACTTACTGACTTACTTACTGACTTACCATGCCCGGACTGGCCATCGGGAGCACCGGGCGAATTCCCGGTGGCCTGGCGGCTGATTTGGCCCGCTGCCCTGTTTTTTATTTTATTTTTTTAGTTATTATTATTATTAATATTTTATATTTTTGCCTTCTCAATGACAAATAATACAATAAAGAAGCAAAAAAACAAATCCCGCACACTATCTTATGCAAAAAAATCTAAATATTCGTACAAATTACTATAAGGTACTAAAATGTACCTATTAGGGATAAAAAAATGGTACAACGATGTTCCAGTGACAAGTTGTTGTACCCCAAAAGGTACCATTTTGGCCTCTTTTTTTTCCTGTGTGGCCTGGATGAATGTGAGATTTCCCGACCTGAAATTGTGTCCCAATCCGGCCCTGTGACTTACTGACTTACTTACTTACTGACTTACTTACTTACCCCCAGCAATGATCAGTTACACAAACACAATATATTATGTAGACTATTCTATGTACTAATAATAAGTGCAATAGGGTCATTGGTCTAAAACCCTGAAATAAACAGTAGCTTCACATAAACTCAAGGATATAATGTTAACTTTTATTTAACTGAAACTAAAAGTAAAGTTAAATATGATTATTATTATTATATTATATTATTTTATATATTATATTATAATTATTATATACAACATATTGACTATTTCCTGTGTGTGTATGTGTGTGCAACTTGCTTGGTTTCTTAATGAGTTATACAGAATGATATAACAGTCTCATACTCTCCTATTCTATCTTTCTCATTTAAAAAATGATTAGGTAAGTATGTAATCAATGTCAGTGCTTACTGTATGAAAAAGTGATCGAAAAAAACCCCCCCCCCCCCCCCCCCCAAAAAAAAAAAAAACATTTACTAAAACATATACTTTGTAAACGCTGCAGCAAATGTATGTAATCCCCCAATACACTCATCATGCTCAGATCAGTTTGCAATCACACACACTATAACAGATGATGATCCCCTCCTAATCACACACATTAACAATATGCTCCTAGCATTAAACATATTGTCTTGTAATCTTTCATAAAAGGCATTGGTCCAATTTTTCCAGTTTTCTGAACAACTATGATGATTATACCACCAGCAAATGATCCTCATCCAAACCGATCTTGTTGCACACGGCTGCTCCCGTGATGCTTGTGGAACACCATGATGAGAAACAGCTGAGCGAGGAATAAAAAGCGGTAAAGAAAACATATTTTTAACCGCATCAAATTCCTGCTGCATTCAGAGGCACCACTGTCTTCGCAGCCCGATTCTGTCAACCTGATTTTGATAAGTTGTTGCTTGTGTAATGTCTTAGTCGTCTTTCTTCCTCCTCTTCTCTCTTTCCTTTCTGTCTCTGTGTCTCTCTCTCTCATTTTTTGCCCCTCACCTAGTCCAAAATTAGACCTCCCTCCTCCAACCCCCAAGAGATATAATTAATCACAGTGGGAACACAAGACATGTAATCATGTAGGTTACCTCTGAACACTACAAGCTCCTCCCACTTTATTTCCCACTGTCCCATCATGTAATCTTCACAATCACTCAAATGAAAAGTGGGAGTTTAAGTACAAACCCCTCTTTTTCTGCGCAGTGATTATTGGATTCAAACATCAGGGTCAAGTATGATGCAGATCATTCTATTAATAGACTTTTTACATTTTGATTTTTTTTTTTTTCAACAGATAAATAATGTGTTTAAGTTTTACTAAATGAACAGTGCTGTTACTGTTACCTAAAGCTAAAACTAATAAGAAACAAAGAAGAATCATCAAATAATCATTTCTAATATTCATTCAAGCTTTTATATTTTGAAGTATTAAACTAGTACTGAAGTGGTAACTGAAATAAATAAATAAGTGCCCAAAGAACATAGCAAAATTACTCAAATTTAAACTAACATAATGCAAATATTGAAAATATACTTTAAAATAAATACAAATATGAATTAACTAATATCAGTATATACATAATACTAAAAGAAAATACTTGTATAATGACAAATTTAAATGTCATCACTGTAACACTGTATAATATTATTAAAAGCAACATTTCTAATGTTCATTTAGGCTATTTAAGTTGCAAAAAATTAAGCTATATAAAATAAATTATTATAAACTATACTAAATTATAAATGACTTAAAATATAAAAATGTATTCAATTATAAAAAAATAACAGTATATAAATAACACTACAATATATATAATAATAATAATGAATTATAATAATTCAACTTTTAATTTTTTATACAATATGATGATACAATGAAGACTTTTTATAACTTGACATGTGATTTATAATGTTCAGTAATGAAATTAATAAACTAATGAATTGCATAGATTTTGTTGATGTTTAGAAAAGTTGCCATCAGCTCCTTAATTGCTGAAGTAATTTTTACACATTGTTTGCAGTGATAACTTTCAAGGCTTTGTGCAAGGAAGGACATATGTGCTGTTTTACACAAAGAAAACTCAATCTAGAATCAACCGTCTGTCCATACTATGGAAGTCAATGGCAACCACCAACTGTTTGATTACCAGCAATCTTCAAAATATCTTCTTTTGTGTTCAACATAAGAAAGCAACTCATACAGGTTTGGAACGACATGAGGGTGAGTAAATGATGACAGCATTTTCATTTTTGGGTGAACTATCCCTTTAAGATATGAAAGGCAAACTTTGAAGCACTTACCTTAAGCTATCTGACTCTACCTCTGCTAAGTTTCTCTCTTTCATTGGGAAATCTGAGATGACTAAAGAGAATTGTAATGAGTGAACAGGCAGCGGAATAATGTCAGCATAATATGTCAAAGTCAAGTACAAACCTGTGGGGGAAATCATTGCCTTACACATTTATTTTAATAAACCATCCTGAAGCTCAGTGATGAAATGTACAGTAGTAAATCACATGTTTTATGAAACTTGTGGTGTGCAGAATTTATAGAAAGTGTCTTGATCATCTTTTATTGTGATGAATTGTATTTAATGTTTAATTTGGATGAGCGTATGGTGTTCTTCAGCAGTTTACTGGAAGAACAGCACAGCTTCTCATCGTTTCATCAGCAACTCATTGCACATGTTTACACCTGGTATATTCAATTGTTAAACTGGCAGATTCCATTATAATGTTTAAAACAGGTGTTATGTGAGTAGGTGCACTTTTGATGCATCAGGACATATAAACGTTTGCATCATGGTGGTCTGTAATTTAGCCTTAGATTTCACGCTGATCTAGAAGAATGCATTTCACTTAACCCCATTCCTAAACGTCAAAAAAAAAAAAGAAAAAAAAAAAAAAGATTGCTTTTCAAGTGGTCATGCGGTTTCTTCCTGAGCAAGATATATATATCTATCTATATATAAAGAGCCATTGGCATTGCCATACGGAAAATCAATTTCATGACTTTAAGAGCCATTGAAAAAGAAAAAAAAGATTTATGGTAAATGCATACAGTATATTATAAGAATTAAATTTTTGCAATTTATGCACAAACATTCAAGTTAACTTGAAAATTAAATGTTGAACATTATAAATGTTGCTTTGGCAACTAACAGAAACAAATAAGTTTAATTTTCCACCTAATATTTATGTTTCATTTTATTTCAATATTATTTATTTTATTTCAGTATTATTTTAAAGACAAACAATCAGTTTTAGTTTTAGTCAAGAGTAACAACGCCAATAATTTATTAACACTTAAAGACATTACTTATCTGATATGTTTCATCTAAATTATATATATTTCATCTAAAAATACATCATTATAATAATTAAATATTTGCTATTTATACAAAAAACATTGATGTTTTATTCAGCAAGAACACATTAAATTAATCAAAAGTGATGGTAATAATTTGTGTAATGTTGCATACTGTATATATCTCAAATTAATGCTGTTTATTTATTTATTTTTTAACTTTCTATTTATCAAAGAATCCTGGGAGAAAAAAATGTTTCCTAGAAAATATGAAGCAGCTGTTCATTCTTGTTTTCAACATTGAAATTTTCATCTTATTTTGCTTTTTTATTTTTATTATTATTATTTTTTTTTTTTTGAGCAGCATATCAGCATATTAGACTGATTTCTGAAGGATCACATGACACTAAAGACTGGAGTAATGATGCTGAAAATTCAGCTTTGATTACAGGAATAAACTACATTTTAAAGTATAATGCAATATAATAGAAAAACAGTTATTTAAAATTGTAATAATATTTCATAATATAATTGTTTATTTTTTACTGCATTTTTGATCAAATAAATGCAGTCATGGTGAGAATATAAGAAAAAATATTTTTTAAATAAAATCATACAAACTTTTAAACAGTAGTGTGAAGCCTGTGGGTGTGTTTTTGGTCAAAATACTGAGCTAAACAGCCAATCAACAAATAAAGTGTTTAGGAGGTATAATTGTGACATTTACCATCAAGATCAAGCTAAATCCATCCAATCAGCCAAATCTTGACCCTCATGTGATTTGGCCACCTCAAGTGATCTCCAAGCTGCAATGAACCCCATTTACAGTTGTATTTGTGATGTTTATACTGCATTTTTGACAGGGTCTTTCATTCCAGTAAAGAGGGCCGAACCGCGGCTGATGGGGAGACAAAGGTCATTTCTTTAGGTCTCACCTCTTTTCTAACACATGCTCTCAAGGATGAGCCTAAAAGGCTTCTCTGAATTTCAGAAATGTCGATGGATATGCACACAGCTCTTGGGTTGCCATGGCAACATGCTGCCTGATCTAAAAACAGAAAATAATAAATAATACATGCAGGGATACTGTTGTTCAGAGCAGTTTAACACTTCAAGTTAGGTCAGCGTCCTCACATTCACTGAATCGGGATGACTCGTTATTGAACGTAACGAGAACATTGTATTTCATCAAAGAGTTTAGCTCTTCTTAGAATGAATTAATGAATTAAAGAGAATTAATACTTGAATGTTGTATTTGGGGTCAATCATTCAATGCAGTTTTTAATCGTGTTTCTCTTCTTTACAATGTGTTTTACTTATAAACCGTCCTGACTCAAGGTCCTTTTACTAACCTGTTCGCTTCCATAATTGTATCTGTGCATTTTAGGTCTCCAGTGTCATGGATACGTAACATTTATGGAATGTAGACATTGGCATACACTATTTTCCCTCTCAAAGTGACTTGCATTGCATTCCAGGCATGCATCTAATCAGCTCATGCATTCCCTGGAAATCAAACCCATGACCTTGTCGTTGCAAGCACCATGCTCTACTGATTGTGACGTTCTAAATGTAACAGAAGGCAGCGACAGCTCTTTGCCATTCCGTTCGCCTGCCTCTGCTAGCCTTGTGATTGGCTGTGGGATTTAGGGGTGCTATGCAGTCTCACAGGCACAAAGGGTTAAGGGTAGGCTGGTTAGAATGGGCAAGTTAGTCCCTGCTGGCATTATGAGCAAAAAGCATGTATTTAATTGACAGACTTTGAAAGATAGACTGTGCCTGCTGGAAAAAACATTATTATTATTTTTTTCCATGCACTAACTCACTGTGCATTGTCGAATAAACTGCCCTTCGTATGCACTTTTAAGCAAATGCACCTAGACTTAATCTCTGATGTTTAAAACCTCCCAAAAATCTCCTTATACCAATTATATTCCCCCCTTATGCTGATAAAGGGTTCAACATCAGTTCATGATGAGATTAATGTGGAATAATGAACCCCATCCAGAGGAACACTCCTGACCGACTCACAATTAGAATGATTAGAGGCATCTGACAAAATCCCTCTTGACCAGGGAAGAAGTTTGCATTGTGTGCAGTCAGCAACTAGATTGAGATTTGCCAATCAGATCACAGTGCACACTTCCCATAGGAAATATGGTGAACATTTGCTGATTTTGATGGAGATGCATAGAACTCCAACTTGGCAGATCACTCCTGTCATGCAGGTTGGTGTTTATGGGTAATGTTAAATTTTAATGCGATCAAACTGACTCCCTCGGCTCGGGTTGAAGGACGGTTGAAAAAGAGGAGGAGGCAGAAGGAAGATCCTGGGTTCCATACAAATCTGTGAGCAAAACATACACAGGTATAGTAAGCCCACTGTTCATGTTTATAATAAGGGATGTTTGTTGTATATACTGTACTGCAGTAAAACTGCACTGACATTTTAAATAATTCTTACACCACATGATATAGTTCATTAGCCTATCTATTTCGGGTTGCAAAGTGGTTGTAGTGTCTTGCCACATTAATATAAAAGGTGTGGATACATGTGAGCATTTATTGACATTTCACAGCTTTGAATGCTGCTCATCCAGTCATACCTTCTACATTTTAATCAAATGTAAACTTTGAAAAATTGCACATACACAGCTCTAATAGATTACATTCATTGTAACGATAATTGTAATAATAGTAAATGAATGAATGAATAAATAAATAAATAAATACTCTTTTAAACAATACTCATGGATGACTCCCTGCTTAGGGAGCAAAGACGGCGTTCGGAAAACAGCAACAGGTCTGCCAAGCATATGGCGTCCCCCAAGGATCGCCACATGCCTAAATATCCTACACAACCCCTTCCGGCGCTGTCGCAACACCAATCATATGCCTGCTTGCATTTTCAGATGTTTCCAGCATGGTGTCTTAAAGAATGGGTCATGAAAGAACAGGATTTAGAATGTATTATAATTGAAAAACAAATGTGCATCACCAGTCAAACATTTGGACACACACTGAGAGAAAAAAATCTTGTAGGATTTACTTGATAAAATCTTTGTTTTGCTGTAGTATTTAGTTCACCACAAAAAAAAAAAAATCATTGTTTTAAGTGCATCTACTCATTTGTATTATTATTATTATTAGTAGAATAATTAGAATAATAGTAAAGTCCTCAAAATCATGAAATAGCAAACACATTGAGAATGACCAGAAAAACTATATACGTATTTGTCTACAAACGTAATTCCAATCATGCGCCTTTAAATCTAAATGTGTGCAGGATTTAGAAAATCACTAGAAATCAATCTTTTGACTGAGAGAATACCTGTGCCTTGTGAATATGTCATGGGGATGCAGAACGCTCATACAGAACAGAGGGCTAATATGCAAATATCACCTGAAACCAATCAAAAGTGTCCTCCACTTAATTGCTCTAACGGTTTCCATGGTGATGAGGTACCGGGTTCCTCCAGGTGGAAGGAAGTAAGGACACATGTCTGACAGCCTGTTGGTCGCAACAGCTGATGTTCTTCTGAGAAAATACAAGCTAGTTTCTAATCGCTGTGGATTGGTGGAATTATAGAAAAAAGTGCACATGCAATGACAGGTCTGAAACCTGAAGAGTTTTTTATTTATGTTACTGGCTGTTTGCTCAAAAATGCCTATTGATTTTTGCCTCGCAAAACAATTGTTATCTCTCATTCATTCCTATTTCTATAACAATGATTTCTGAAGGATCATGTGACTCTAATGATGCTGTAAATTCAGCTTTGATTTTAAAATACATTCAAATAGATAACTGTTTTCAGGGGTTAAAGCAAAAAAATAAAAATAATAATAATAATCCGGAGCCTGAACTTTTTGGGATGGGACGGGGCGGAGCGGGGCGCAGAGGGCTGATGGGGCAGCACATGCAAAGCATGCAATGACTGTTAACATATGAAAGGATACTATGGCAAAGTTATTGCTTTCCTTATTCATTTTTTTTTCTTTCATGAATATATGGTTGACCTGAAGAATGAAAGCTATATCATACACTTGGAAAATTTTGAGCTTTATCACAGCTTATTGACACTAGGGGTGTTACAATACATTTAGCTCATGAGATGAGACAAAATACAGATACTTGGTTCATTAGAACGAGACGATATTTTAAGAAATTTTCAATTACAAAATATGTCTTTTAATTACAAAAAGTAAAACAATGCAGTTGTATTTTGAAAAATGTTTAACTAATCTAGGGCTGTAACTAATGATTATTTTGGTAATCAAGTAATATACTGATTATTTTGACAATTGAGTAATCTGATATGTTTTAGTAACACAAATAGACCTAAGTGAAAACCCGGCTTTAGTGTGACTATTTATATATAAGCTAACGATGAGGCAATAATAATAGGCTCAAATAAAATATCAAAACCAATTAATTACATGGTTTTATTGAACAACACTGTTAAAATACATAATGTAATATGCCTATGCATAATATGAATATAACCAACGTATGTACATTATGTATTATAACAAAGACCTGCAGAGGGCGCCAACGGCCTCGCAACACTTCACTTTACAGCGTGATTAAACGACGTTTAAATACATACAATTTTAATTTCTGGCCACATGCAAACTCAAAATAAATAGCATAGTTAGAAATAGGTTGTTGTATTCTCCTGTGTTGGCAAAGGTTTATAAATGATTTATGTTGCAAATCTAGTGAGATAGCCTACTGCACACTGTTTTCCCAGATGAATGTTAAGCAATTCAATTTCACAGCATATGCAGAGGAAGAGTTTAGCCCCTTTCACACATGCAGTCTTTACTGATAAATTACCGGTAAGTTACCATTAAGAGACCAGATGTGTGAACAGGACCTTTTCAAAAATACCGGCAAATTTGTTCTGGCAATCATATCGTTCTTATGGAGATGACATGATTAGTCTGAGCTGTTTACAAAGCTTCGCTGCTTTTAATTTGTTTTTCTATGTAAATATGCGCTAGATGGACATCTTTTGACCATTGAGCATCACAGCTTTTCCAACGTGTCGCGCTTCTCCATTCATCAGGGCTGCGACTCTGCAATTGGCTACTATTGTGCACATCTCGTGTTTATAAGAGCAAAACATTCTGATTGGCTAGTAATGTTAGTTTGGTTGAGAGTGAAAGCTGTGTTCCTCTCATACCATTGGTAGGCGAACTTGTGGACTCGAAAAGGATATCAACAAGTTATTTTTTTTAAATGTAGGATTTATTTTTTCCGCACCCAAATGCTGCACGCCGGAGATCCGGTGTCGTGCCCAATTCTGACCCCCGCCAGATTATAACCCCCCTAGTATTGGTAGGTTTAGGGTTAGGTGTGGGGGGGGGGGGGTTAGGATTAGGCAATCAGGTAGCGATTTCAACGAGGGGGGTCAAAATTTGCCAGGGGGTTGACACACCGTCATGGTCCCAGAGAACTTTAAGCCCTGTGTTATTTTAAATAGTGATAATATTTTACAATAATGCTGTTTTTACTCTTCATTTTTGCACACATCCGTTCACACCTACTTTCAAAACAATGATGCCATTTATGTCAACTGCCATTTCGACGTGCCCTTGATGGATCTGAAAGAGCAGATCGAGAGGCAGAGAAAGAAAGAGAGCGCAAAATAAAGAGCAAGAAAAGTGGAAAAATTGCAGTGTATGCCTTTTTTCTCCTTCGATTAGATTTGCTTCTTATCTGTTTGGGAGCGATAACAGTTTTACCCAGGGCTTGCCAACTGCATCCCAATCCCGTTCTTTAACCGGATGAGGAGCCATGCCAAAGAGTCTTTGGTGGGCTGTCACTGAAGATGCCGCCTCAGCCAAAAGAGTCACTCGGCCTCCCAGTCGCCTCTGATGGGCATAATGCCGCTACATGGCACTTGGGAAATAGCGCTTGGAAGGACACGGCTGTTGTCTCTGGGATGAAGGATGCACGCTTCAGTCTGCCAGTACTGAGTGGACAGCAAACAATAAGAGGTTTTAAGGAGACACTTGAGGTTAAGAGCTAATCAGGCAGGTTTAAGGGAATCAAACCCGCCATCATATTAGGATTAGAGGATTGTCAAATGTAAGATTGCGTTTCTGATCGCACAGCAATGCTCTAGTACTAATTATTTATTTTTGTCTTAGTCCCACAGGAAAGAGAAATCGTAAATAGGATCTTGTGCATCTCTCTGTTTTCACAGTGAGATTAAATGAAGAGCAAATATTGCTTAAGTCTCCAACTTCTCATATCCGCCTCCTTAGAATAAGACCCTATAGAGTTCAAATCAAAGCTGAAACCAGATATCTCAACGTAAACTCAAAGATTTCTTATCAAATTCCTCCAAAATTAAAGGTGAAATCTGCATTGAATTGCATTGTATTTATAATGTATGCCAAAAATAAATAAAATAAGCATAACAAAATACATGTGTATACTGTTTTTTAATTTTAAAATCAATGTTTTAATAATATCAACATTGTCTGCAATCAGATATCTCAATGTGAAATGTCTCATCAGATTCTTCCAAAATCAATGGTGAAATCCACATTAAATTTCATTGTATACATATTGTATTTCCCCAGTTTTATTATTATTAAATAATAGCAATATGTACAGTAGTGGACAAAATTATAAGAACACTATACACATTTTGAAAGTACACAATACACAGTACTTTTAAGTACTGTTAAGTTTTAGGCTCTTGTGTAAAAATGCTGTACAATGAGGATGCTGTCAAAAATAATGTCATAAATAGATTTTCTTTATCAATTAACTTTTATTAACTAAATTAAATCAACATTTGGTGTGAGCATCCTTTGCGTTTAAAGCAGCTTTTGCCCTCAGCAATTAATGGCAAAATTAATGTTTGGATATGTAAACTGATATTTCCTACTGACACACTACAGCAAAAGATAGAAATAACTGACTTAAAACCATTTTTTTAGCTGGTGAAAATACTAGTGTTCTAATCATTTTGCCCACCACTGTATTCGTCTGAAATCGGATCTCAATGTGAACTGACCTGTCATCAAATTCCTCCAAAATCATAGGTGAAATCCATATTAAATTGCATTGTTTTCATATTGTATGTCAAAAATCATATAAAATAAAACACATGTATATTTTTTCCATTTTAACATGAATCAACGATTGTCCCATTTGAGTCTATTTTATATAAAAAAAGGAATTTAAGGGAAAGCATCTGAAACAAAGTTTGAAAATCCCATTAAATCTCCCCAACTATGATAGAGCAACCAGAGAGCAGTAACGTTTTCCTTTGGGATCTCAGTTTAACAAACCAGGCACATTTGTTTATTTATGTATGTATGTATGTATGCCTGCATGCATGCATATACAGTATGTATGTATGTATTTATTTATTTATTGTTAAACAAATTGTAAGTCCCTATAATAACACTGATAGCCACAACACACAGTAATACAGCATATACATACATTATTTTTAAAGTTATTCAAATTAACAGAACATGTTCTTTCAAGTGATGAATGTCTGATCATTTAAATCCAATGGTTCACTCGTGTTGATACAGATCTGCTCTCTAAATACTGAAGGCAAATGAAAGATCCCTTTGTTTCGTCATACTCATCAAAAATGAATCACTATTCCATTGATCAAACATGCTGCGGTTATTGAAACTAACACACTCAAAATCTGAATAATGCAAAACTCTAAAGGAAATGGCTCTCGGATAATGTGTCGACAACAGGAAATCTAAAGCAAAACTTGTGCTTATGGAGTCGTTCTGTCTGAGCTCATTTGGTGTCAAATTCAAGAGGATATATCAGAAAATTACAGAAACAAGATTTAGTCAGTGACTGCTGTATATGCTTGTTATATAATTACATTTGGCCCGTCTGGCCTCTTGAGAAACACAGTGGGTCACTAAACAAAGTCTGAATAAACAACTGACGATAAACTAAAGAAATGCAGCATCTAGTTTAAAGTTTCTGTAAAAAAAAAAAAAACACTTTTAAGAACTTATTATTATGACAATTTCAAATAAATGTGTCCTGTTTCAGTATATGTTATAATGTAATTTATTCTTGTGATCAAAGCTGAATTTTCAGCATCATTACTCCAGTCTTCAGTGTCACATGATCTTCAGAAATCATTCTAATATGCTGATTTGCTGCTCAAGAAACATTTCTGATTATTATCAATGTTGAAAACAGTTGTTCTGCTTCTTTTTTTTTTTTCTTGTGATCAAAGCTGAATTTTCAGCATCATTACTCCAGTCTTCAGTGTCACATGATCTTCAGAAATCATTCTAATATGCTGATTTGCTGCTCAAGAAACATTTATGATTATTATCAATGTTGAAAACAGTTGTTCTGCTTCATATTTATTAATTTTTTTGTGGAAACTGAGATTTTGGGCATTCTTTAATGAATTGAAAGTTGAAAAGAACAGAATCATTTTGAAATATAAATATTTTTGTACAGTATAAATGTATTACTTTTTTTGTGGATTCAATTATTATGTTTTGCAGATCTGACATTGGTGCAAAAACGGCTTCATGTTATGAAACACTTGAGTTACACAGTCACACAAACATATCTGGTCTGGTTTAAACAGTATAGCAGATTCTCCAACGAATGACTAATTTTTTATGCTGCACAATATATGTATACCTCTAATCCTGCACTATAGCACAGTCATGTACATGCGAGAGACCACAAAAAACAAAATGGGATGTGTATTAGATTATTACTGTGATGGATGATACCATATGCTCTTTTATGTGGAGGAAAAACTTACACTGCATTTGATCAATAATGTGCACTTGCAAGTGCACTTGATCGATAATGTTTCCTTCAATCAGTGCTGGAAAGGGCAACTCAGGTAGTACATAAATCCTTCAAATACATGCTTAATATATTTGCATAATAGTGTTTGTGTAATTTATTCTTGCATTTGATTACTTACAAAGGTGGTTTTGCAGATCAAAAAGCTGCAAGTCACAATCAATACTGGCACACTGTCACTAAAGTTTTGTGTTAACCATCCAGGCAATGTCCTTAAAACAACATTCAAGGATCCTCTCATGCTCTCAGGGGTCCGTGTTATCTTCAAGATTTCTTAAGGGAGACTTTTGTCCCATTTTTGCTAACATTAAATACATTGTCATATTTGTCCCAGACACCATCATACCCTTGAGTAATCTATTTTTATATGATAAAAAACATGCACCTGCTTTGTTACAATGTTGCTGTATTTTCAAAAAGGCAACCTTTCGTTCTTTCATTCTTTCTAAATAAATAAATAAATACATACATACATAAATAAATATTTTTTAATTAATTACACTTTTTATTTTATGCATTTATTATTTTTTAATGTCTGTTTATTTAATAATAATAATAAATAATAAAATAGTATTATTATTATTATTATTATTATTATTATTATTACTATTATCAATGTTGAAAACAGTTGTGCTGCTTAATACTATTATTATTATTATTATTATTATTATTATTACTACTATTATCAATGTTGAAAACAGTTGTGCTGTTTAATACTTTTTTTGTGAAAACAGTGATGCATTTCATTTCAGGATTTTTGATGAATAGGAAGTTCAAAAGAGGAGCATTTAATTGAAATAGAAAACTTTTGTAATATCAATGTCTTTACTGTCACTTTTGAACCATTTAACGCATTCCTTCTGAATAAAATATATATATATATATATTTTTTTTAAATACTTATCTTACTACCCCCAAAGTTTTGAACAGTACTGTGTCAGAGTTATGCACACTGACACGTACGTTTATTAAAAGATAAATCACTTTCAATATAATATGTAAACACACTGATGGACCACTACTGCATTCTTTTTGTGATGGCTGCATATTTTACAAAATAATTTACTGGCACATTCATGCACAATACAACCTTTCTGACTGAAGCGGCACGTCAACTTAATTTCCTTCAGATTATGCTGATGATGCTGAACAATGTGGTTTCATTTGAAACGAAACTGACATTTATTTGCACAGCAACTTAATGAAAATTGCTCACTTTCTTCTGCAGCCCCAAGTTTCACAATAACGTTCATTTTCACCCGCTCCTTAGGTGAAATTCATGAAACCCATGTTGAAATTCACCGAGTTTCAGAGCGGTCTGAATGTGGCCCTCTTGGCTTGTGAAGCTGAGTACCACTGGTTGGTTTATGCATTAATTCAGGTCGTTCACCGTTCATTGCTCTGACAATAAAGTCAGTCTGAGCAGCTCTGCGATTCTTTCTCTTCTCCATCATTTAGCCCTGTCGTGATCAAATGTCCCAAAGCAGCATGAGAGGCAAAAATGGCATATTTTATCTTGGTGTAACAATAATCAACAGTTTTGTCGTGTTGTTTGTATTGTGGGAGTTCTTTGCTCAATCTTTAGTTGCTGAAGTCTTCCAAAATGATAAGTGAAGAGCGGCTTCTCCATTTCCTCACCTGCTATCTGTTCAGCCGGCCTCTGCAGCACAGGCTGCTGCTGTACAGGCCAACCGAGATAAAAGATGCAAACTCTGGAGGGGAACAGCAGCGTTTATTTGATAGGATATGATTATAGGGGAGCAGGTTTTCAATAGCAGTGCGGCATACTGGAAGCAAAGTCATTAATATAGAAGGACGATTCCTCTTCCTCTATTTCTTCAATTTCTGTCAATGTCAAAAATGAACTGCCCCACTATTTCTTTATTTATGTATGTATGCACAGTATGTATTTTTATATGACTGATTGATTGATTGATGCAAAGCAGCATATTAGAATGATTTCTGAAGAATCATGTGACACTGAAGACTGGAGTAATGATGCTGAAAAATCAGCTTTGCATCGCAGGAATAAATTCAATTTAAAAATATATTGAAACGGAAAACAGTTATTTTAAATTGTTTTAATATTTCACAATATCACTTTTTACTTTTTTTTATCAAATGTATAACGATGAGCATAAAGGTCTTATTTGCTATATACAAATTACTATTACAGTCCATTTAAAATGTATACAAAAATCATACAAATATTAATATTATTTGGTATTAATAATAAAGTCAATCTTACATGATTATGTAAAATAATAATAAATATGATATAAAAATCAATAATTTATTAATATCCAGTAAGTACAACATTTGAATGAGTGAACGAGTGAGTAAATGAATGAACGAACACATACATATATGGAACAAAAACATTCTTAATCGATCACTGTAAAAAAAACTAAACTGAAAACATGCTGATGGAAGCATGGTGCTAGTAACATCAAGGTCATAAGTTTGAATCCCAGAGAATGCATGAGAGTATGTCCATACAGTATGAACCACTTTAGATGAGAACATCTGATAAATGCAGAAATGACAAGCGACTTCAGCCAATCTGACAACATATGCTGTTTCTCTGTTCGTTTCACAAACACCATCATCTTTTCTATCCCTAAAATCCAAGTATAACACACACAAATACTATTATAGACCAGCTGCCCTGATGGCAACAATCATGAAGACCTCGAGAAACTTTCCCTGACCCCTAGCTAGACCTTCTGTAAATTTGCTTGCGGAGCAAACAAGTCAGCAGCACCGGCGAGAGCTTGGACCAGCACTTTATCCTGCAGCATTTGGATTGCATGTGGAAGATCCCGAATCAGGATTTGCTCATTGACTTCGGTGTCACATTTTAAACTGTTATCTCGCAGCTTCTATAAACCGAGCTGTCCCATCTGGCCGTGCCAGTCTCCATCTGTCAGTGGATCACTGACTTCCTGCGTGTGAGGCTGTGAACGCACACCTCTGATGCCGTGGAAGCTCTCTACTGTTCTGCTCTCACAGCACCAGACAATGCAGCTTCTCAAGTCTTCTCCTGAAAGGGCCAAATACTCACTGGCCTCATTAATTAAGAGTGATGAGCCTGCTTACAGACACGGCGAGGAACACCTGGTGCCGCTCTAACATACTGGAACTGATCTCTCTAAAGACTGCTGGGATGCTTGTCAATCTAACCATCAGTGCCCCAACTTTAAGTGTAACCAGAAGACAGACCAAACTTCTTGGAAATACGTTTTATTATGTTAAATTGCATAAATCAGCACTAATTGGCACGGTATCAACTATTTTGACATTTACATTTGTTTATTTTGCCACATGCGAACCTACAAAATACTAAACCCAAATAAATAAACAATCAATCAATTAATCAGTCAGTCAGTTAGTCAATCAATCAATCAATCCAACAGGGTTACTATAGTTATTAAAACAATCAATCACTCAATGGACGGACGGACGGACAGACAGACAGACACATGGATAGATACTTGAAATAAAATAAATGCTAACTGGGAAAAAAAATTATAAAATAAAATTTCAGCCAATTGCCAAAGAAACCTTTTTCATTTAAATTTAGATTGAATTTATGTACTAAAATTACTAAAATGTCAAAACAACAACATTTCTAAAACTAAGTGAAATTGAA
>NW_015505844.1:442170-458706 GCF_001515645.1 Sinocyclocheilus grahami
TATATATATATATATATATATATATATATATATAAACAAATTCAAATTATTCATAAACACTATAATAGTATCTTAATTATACAAAATAACAACTATATATAGTAATGTTTGTTATTTATTAAATACAAATTTATATTTTGTAAATGTTATTAACATTCCTGAATATTTACACACACACACACACACACACATGTGTGTGAATCATTCTAATATACTGATGTGCTGCTTAAGAAACATTATTAGCAAATATTTTGTGGCATACAAACATGTATTTATTGGTTTGTTTTGGTGGTGACAATGTCCCACCATAAGTCTTGCCTTAAGAACAAATGGTGCAACTGTATTAAGCACAGGCTTAATTACAAACCAACTGGATACTAAGCCCTTGGTGTAAACTTTACATCTCAATTAAAGTAAGACCACACAAAATGGCAGGAGCAAACATATACCGTATGATTGTTTTCAAATATATTCAGAAATAAATGTATTACATAAAATGTATTCAGGATGGTCAAAGCCTAGTGGTTAGCGCATGTGTTCCGATACACTGAGACTCATGCAGGCAACGCAAGTTTAAATCAGGCTTGCATCATTTTCCCTCATCTCCTCCATCATGTCATGTATTCTCAACAACAACAACGTCTGTACTTCCTGCGGCAATTGAAAAGTTTGCCACAGGCATCAATGATGCAGTTCTGCTCAGCTATTACAGGCCTTTTTCAAATCATCTTTAAGTATGTGTTCATATTAACCACTTCACAACACATCTCATCTGTTCAGGTGCAGAGATCACTTGATGTGACCTTCCTCCCACCGAGGACTTTAGTTTTCAGACCTCTTGAACAACCTCTTGTTCTAGCAATTTCACTTTGAAAATATGATGTATATTTATATAAGAAATATAAATGGCTTTGTAAATTATCACAGGGTGAGAATTAGGGTTTTCTTAATACAATTATCCAGTTAATATCACTTTTTACAGAACAATAATAGCCTTTTTCTCTTACCAAGCAAACCTACAAATGTGGCATTTAATACATTCCATATAAATTAATATAATAATTAATAATACATACTATTTTATAATGTCAGGAAAATAGCATCTGTGTGCACAATTATGAACAAGTATATAAATATCAAACAAGCTGCAATGTTTATTGATTTGATCAACATTAAGCACTTCAGCCAAATAAATACATTCATTCAAATGCCTGATGTCCCCTTTTTATCACAGGGTGAGAATTTCATTTTCTTATTGAAATCATCTACTCAAAACCACTTATTACAGAATAATTATACAGCCTTTAATGTAAACAAGATGATTTCCCTTACCAAGCGAACCTACAAATGATGCATTTAACCTCTTGTAGCATTAATTTACATTACCTAAGGCAAATCACACCGACTGGAAGTAGTACAATTTGGCACAGGGCCCAGCAGAACATCAAGTCATAGGAAAGCTTGCTACCTTTTAAAATGCTTTTGGCCTAAAACCAAATGTTCTGAGGGGCCATCCTGGTTTTATTTGTATTCATTAACATCATTGTCCTGTATTTCTATTTAATTTTTTTTTTATCAACATTTCATTGTTGACTTTAATTCCATCCATTTATTCCATAATGCTTGTTTATTTTATAAATTTTTTTTTTTGCTTTGAATTGCATTTGATTAGCTTGAAAGATGCTATAAAGTTCCAATCAGTTTTTGATGACATTTTTTTGCAATGAATGAATAAATAAGTGGATGGATGGATAGATATATAATTAGATAAATCGAAAGTAAGCAATCAATGCGAAACAAGCGAACAGGTCTCCAAAAGCCATTATCTTCTCCTTTATTCCAAATGCAGACTGCCATTAAGAAGACTGAACAGCTACAATAGAGCCATGGCACCTTTGATTAATTGCACTGCTTCCCTCCTCTGACCAAATAATTCATTGATGTGTTATTTCATGTCGCAAGTTCTGTACGGAGGGGACAATAGACTTGCCTCGGCATCATGCCAAAAGCAGTAGAAGTTGAATGTAATTTTATACTACTGCCCAGCAAGGGCACCTTATGCTTCACTGGCCCAAACAGCGTTGCCTCCTGCAGGGGCGTTTAGATAGACCCATGTGCACCAGCGCCTCATGACTCAACAGGTTTAAAGTGATTGCTTTTGAATAAAACTAATACAGGCCGTGAACCGTACGCCACTGAACACATGTAAGCTGCTTTAAAATGATAATATGGGGAAAGATTCATGGGGGGTTTATTAGAGGTATGATGTCAGCAGTAACTTTGGTTAGCCTACATATTGAGATGAAGTCATACGAGTACATTTATGACATAATTAAGCCTGCATGTAGAACATTATTTTTAATAAAATATTTCATGTTTAAATGCTTTATGCAGATTTTTGGGGATTTCTCCTCATTATTAGCAAAAAAAAAAAAAAAATGTGATTAACGTGAAAAAACGCTTAACATGATGATGGCATGATTAACATATTATTGAAACCATAATCAGATTTATCAGATATGGTGAATAATCAGCTGTGTTTGTACTCAAAGTAGTCCTTTTTATATTATGACTAAACATAAAACACAAGTTTTGAATGTCATTATGAAAATCAAATAAAAATCAAGTAAAACTTCGAAATAATGTTTCATTTACATTAATTAGCCTGAACTAAAAAATAAAAATAAAAAATACAGCATTCATTAATATTAAATTCAACATTTAATGCATTTTGAAAATTAAACATTGCAACTGTTAACATTAATTAATAGACGTATTAACTAAGATTTAAATAAATAAATGATTATTGTTAGTTCATGTTAACTAATGCTAATGTTAACAAATTGCACTAGTATAACGTTCAATGGATTAAAGTTGAAAAATTTGAAAATGTAAATAATTGAAAGACCAAATATGTTCTAGATTTATAGCAAAACAAAAAATGCAATGCTTAGTAATACCACTCTATTACTGATATTAACACTAATTTTGCAATTTATTAAAACCAACATCAATGATGGACATTTTTGATGTTAAAAAAGAAAAAAAGAAGAAGGAAAAAAAACTCCTAAATAATTAGAAATAATAAGCAAATAATTTGTAAGCTTCCCCAAACTGTTTAAACACGACTGGTTGGTGTTTGTGTGAGATTCCTGGATAGCTGGATAGATGGTGTGAGTTTGGGGGGGTGTTCAGGAAACCTATATTTAAAAAAATAATAATAATAATTTCTCTCTCTCTTTGGTGACACAGAAATTACATACTAAATTCACAAAGAAAAGCAAATTTATCAACTCAATGCCCTTTGCACATCCTGCTCATAAGCAAAGGTTTATGCAAAAAGTAGCATTATAAAGGTTTATGCAAAAAGTAGCATTAAATATAACAAGTTCTCATTCACAGAATTTCACAGAATTTATCAGTCCCAACAGATATGTATTGGATGAATCTATAGGTGCATATATGTCATTCTGCAATTTTCCTATTTTCAATAACAGCTTCACTACAGAGGACACAGGTGAAGATAAAAGCTTTGCGGAGGCAGGAAACTGGAGATACGCACAAAATAGCCGTTTTAGGACCATAAAGGCTGCCATTTTGGACTGAAATAGACATCATTATAGTAGGAAGCCCAGGACATTGAGATATGGCTCTTTTAAGTTGCTTCCTTTTTTAAAAAGCAAATAGAGTGGAGTAGGGCTTATTATTACTTAAAATGTGGGCTTTGGCAATCGGAGACACTTTTGAAAAGTTGTAGCGAAATGTGCTAAAACACTTTGAATGCACTTGCAATTCCACCAGACAGCATTCAAAGTGAGTCTATTGTATCCATGACAGATGTGTACACTTCACAGCATAATAAATTCACAGCAGGAAAGGTTGATGTGCTACAGTTATGGTGTCGAAAGTAGATTTATGGATGTTCACTTTGGTTTTATGTTAGTACATAAATCGGAAAGGTACATTTGGTACACCTTTGTGCAATGTTTCCACTTTAGGATTAGAGTGGTTATATCTTCACAAGCATCATCATTTATACTATATGACCAAAACAGGTGGCGTTCATGTAGTTTGACGTGTATTTATTTAGCAGATGTTTTAAAGGAATAATTCACCCAAAAATTCAAATTAGCTGAGAATGTGCTCCTGCTCACGGCATTCAAGGTGTAAATGAGTTTGTTTCTTCATCAGAACAGATTTGAAGAAATGTAGCATTCCATCACTTGCTCAGCAATGGATCCTCTGCAGTGAATGGGTGCCGTCAGAATGAGAGTCCAAACAGCTGATAAAAACATCACAATAATCCACACCACTCCGATGTCTTGTGAAGTAAAAAGCTGTGTGTTTGTAAGAAACAAATCCATCAAACGGGTTCTAAAATATGAGTCCTCTATCCATAAAATTGCTTTCTCCAGTGAAAAAGTTATCTCATCTACATTAATTAGCCTGAACTAAAAAATAAAAATAAAAAATACAGCATTCATTAATATTAAATTCAACATTTAATGCATTTTGAAAATTAAACATTGCAACTGTTAACATTAATTAATAGACGTATTAACTAAGATTTAAATAAATAAATGATTATTGTTAGTTCATGTTAACTAATGCTAATGTTAACAAATTGCACTAGTATAACGTTCAATGGATTAAAGTTGAAAAATTTGAAAATGTAAATAATTGAAAGACCAAATATGTTCTAGATTTATAGCAAAACAAAAAATGCAATGCTTAGTAATACCACTCTATTACTGATATTAACACTAATTTTGCAATTTATTAAAACCAACATCAATGATGGACATTTTTGATGTTAAAAAAGAAAAAAAGAAGAAGGAAAAAAAACTCCTAAATAATTAGAAATAATAAGCAAATAATTTGTAAGCTTCCCCAAACTGTTTAAACACGACTGGTTGGTGTTTGTGTGAGATTCCTGGATAGCTGGATAGATGGTGTGAGTTTGGGGGGGTGTTCAGGAAACCTATATTTAAAAAAATAATAATAATAATTTCTCTCTCTCTTTGGTGACACAGAAATTACATACTAAATTCACAAAGAAAAGCAAATTTATCAACTCAATGCCCTTTGCACATCCTGCTCATAAGCAAAGGTTTATGCAAAAAGTAGCATTATAAAGGTTTATGCAAAAAGTAGCATTATAAAGGTTTATGCAAAAAGTAGCATTATAAAGGTTTATGCAAAAAGTAGCATTATAAAGGTTTATGCAAAAAGTAGCATTATAAAGGTTTATGCAAAAAGTAGCATTATAAAGGTTTATGCAAAAAGTAGCATTATAAAGGTTTATGCAAAAAGTAGCATTATAAAGGTTTATGCAAAAAGTAGCATTATAAAGGTTTATGCAAAAAGTAGCATTAAATATAACAAGTTCTCATTCACAGAATTTCACAGAATTTATCAGTCCCAACAGATATGTATTGGATGAATCTATAGGTGCATATATGTCATTCTGCAATTTTCCTATTTTCAATAACAGCTTCACTACAGAGGACACAGGTGAAGATAAAAGCTTTGCGGAGGCAGGAAACTGGAGATACGCACAAAATAGCCGTTTTAGGACCATAAAGGCTGGACTGAAAGACTGAAATAGACATCATTATAGTAGGAAGCCCAGGACATTGAGATATGGCTCTTTTAAGTTGCTTCCTTAGCAAATAGACAAATAGAGTGGAGTAGGGCTTATTATTACTTAAAATGTGGGCTTTGGCAATCGGAGACACTTTTGAAAAGTTGTAGCGAAATGTGCTAAAACACTTTGAATGCACTTGCAATTCCACCAGACAGCATTCAAAGTGAGTCTATTGTATCCATGACAGATGTGTACACTTCACAGCATAATAAATTCACAGCAGGAAAGGTTGATGTGCTACAGTTATGGTGTCGAAAGTAGATTTATGGATGTTCACTTTGGTTTTATGTTAGTACATAAATCGGAAAGGTACATTTGGTACACCTTTGTGCAATGTTTCCACTTTAGGATTAGAGTGGTTATATCTTCACAAGCATCATCATTTATACTATATGACCAAAACAGGTGGCGTTCATGTAGTTTGACGTGTATTTATTTAGCAGATGTTTTAAAGGAATAATTCACCCAAAAATTCAAATTAGCTGAGAATGTGCTCCTGCTCACGGCATTCAAGGTGTAAATGAGTTTGTTTCTTCATCAGAACAGATTTGAAGAAATGTAGCATTCCATCACTTGCTCAGCAATGGATCCTCTGCAGTGAATGGGTGCCGTCAGAATGAGAGTCCAAACAGCTGATAAAAACATCACAATAATCCACACCACTCCGATGTCTTGTGAAGTAAAAAGCTGTGTGTTTGTAAGAAACAAATCCATCAAACGGGTTCTAAAATATGAGTCCTCTATCCATAAAATTGCTTTCTCCAGTGAAAAAGTTATCTCATCTGAATTAGGAGAGAAATATGCACAGCTCACACAATGTAAATTGCTGGACTGGAGTGGTGTGGATTACTTGCGGACTCTCATTCTGACGGCACCCATTCACTGCAGAGGATCCATTGGTGAGCAAGTGATGGAATGCTACATTTCTTCAAATCTGTTCTGATGAAGAAACAAACTCATCTACATCTCGGGTGACCCAAGAATAAGTACATATTCAGTAAATCTTCATTTTTGGGTGTACTATTCCTTTAATCCAAAGCAATTTGCAAAGGAGGAAAAATACAATAATTTAAAAATGGTGATTAAATAACTAAGAACCTTTTTTCAGCTAAAGCAGAGGCATGGTTATTTTTCTTTATATAAATATTAATATAATTGGTTCTCTTTAAAACAAGCTTCAAGGAAGAGTTTGTTTAATGAATAGACTGTTTTCAAAGACATGTTGATTCAACTAACTGGACGTGACCTTTCTCTTCACTCAGCCAACGCAAGGTTCTAATTGATACTCGTTGCTGAAATTGTTCAAGGTGCAAATGGATAATTCCTTGCAAAAGTTAGAGAACTTTTACATTTTCTAAATGGGACCATTTGGCTTCAGGCTGCCCCAGAGGCTGCTATAATGCAATTGAAAGGCAGCTGAAACTACATAGCAAGTAAGACAGGCGAGCCCCAGGCCATAAAACATTGTGAGGTGTAGGAAATCCTCTCTTGAAGTCTGCTGACTGATGTAAATTTGGAGCAGAAAATAAATGAAACTCTTCCATATAGTCTGGAAATTAGAATGCACCACAGGGCCAAGTGCACTTTGTCTACCGTTACTGATTAAAACAAGTTTAGAGTAAAATCACCTGGATTCTCATGAAAGCACATTTGTCACAGTTCATTATGAGGTACATGTGCTGATTCAGTTCAGGTGCACCTGTAAAATCTCTTATTTGACAAGAATGTCCAATTGTAGAACTTAGATTAATGAAAATAATTATACATAGCTTACATCTGAACCAGTTTAGTCACGTAGCTTAAATATAAGAGTTTAAAAAGAATGCAAAAATGGTCTTATTTAAATGCTTTTCAAACCAGTGCTCTTTTAGTTTCTATTAATATTTTGAATTAGATTTTATTTTAGATTTATTTTTTATTTTCTATGTTCATATTGAGTTGTAATATATTTGTTGTGTTTGTCATACACATTAATTATTTAATTTTGAATATATATATATATATATAGTTTAAGTTAATGTTTTTATTTAAAAATCTAAATAAATCTAAACCACCTAAACTGTGTTCAATTGGCAAAAACTCAACAGAACTGAACAGATGTGCTTATGTACTGTATATATATATATATATATAGGGACTATAACTGCTTTTCAGACCAAATCAGTATTATTTTTGTATCACTGATATGCTATTATAGTTTGTTACTGTTTTGAATTATATATATATATATATAATTATATATTTATATATATATTTATTTATTTTATTTTTTTCAGTTATTTTGTATTGTCATTTGTATTTGCTTTTTAATGTGTATAGTTTTATTATTAGTATTAGCTGTTATGTTTTTTTTATTATTTACTATTATCATTAACTTTTTTTTAAGTTACTAAAAACATTTATCTAAAATCGGTTCCCATAAATGAATGCATTAATGCCTTTTAAACTAGTGTTATGATATCATCGTTGATATAATGTCATAGTTTTTGTTAATGTTTTGAAATCAGTTATTAAATATATTTTGTTTTCATTTGTAATTTCCTCTTTTTTATTATAATCATTTTTCTTATTATTATTCTGTTGTAATCTACAGTTGGATCCAAAGAGAAAAACCTATGCACCTCGAAGCAGAACATCGAAACGTATAACGCATATATTTCCTCATTGCCAACTCAAACAGTAGCACCATGTGATGACCTTGACTTCAAGCTCCATTTGTCTGTCATGCAAACAGCCACACAAGATTCAAGGCAACCCTCTTGATGCTTTGCAATGAAACCCTCTCATCAGCTTTTATGAAGCAAACAGTGAGGGACTGTTTTTGGTGCAGCTCCATTCTGCAGCATCTAAATACTGGCACGGATCTGAATGTCACTGCAGTAGAAGCCCAGGTGAGAGCCAGAGCAGAGCAGAGAACAATACAGCAAGAGCTGATTACAGCAGGCTATTGTCACACGGCAAAAGCAGCAGGTGAGATCAGAGCCCATCCGGGCCAAAAACACCACAGCCTCAGGAACTACAGGACCGGGATCAATCCGTGCTGGTTTCTCCCCTTGCCTCCCTGGGCCAGCCATGGGGTGCAAAGCACACAATAACACCTTAAAGAATCCTGAACGGAGATGATAAAAGTTTTAACCAGCTTGAAGGTTTCTTTACCTAAAGTACAGAAGGAAACTTCTCGAAAGTAGTACAGAACAGGAGCAGTTCTAGCAATGTACTTTCTAGAATAAAGATTTGAAACACTGAGTATTTGTGCATTAATATTCTGTCTTTTAAATGAACTGAGCTCATCTGGTTTGTGCAATGGTGATTTGGGAATCAACCTTTATTTTTTCTTTTTTTCTTTTGTGCTGTTCGTCAGCTTCCCAGATACCTTCATAGAATAAAAAAATCAAATTTTCTTGTTGAAAAAAGAAACATCCCATGGCATTATAAAATATGTATTCAATATTTGACATGACATCAAAGTCACAGTATAATGGTACGTATATGTCTGACACTGCGGATTAACTGCATATGTTCCTCATACATTTCTGTGCTCTAAAAAAAAAAAGAATACAACAGGAGCTGCATTTACAATTTATTCATATCTGCTTTTTCTTGCAGAAATAAAAATTAAGATATGCTTAATTGCTTTGACTAAACAGATTTTTTTTCAGCCTGGTCATAGTTCTTTCGAAAAAATTTGTGAAAAAAAAAAAAAAAAATGAAGGTATTGTGCAAAGAGGTGTGCAAAAATAATTAGTCGATTTATTATTTAATTATTAAGTAAATTAATTATAAGCAAAGAGCATGTGACACTTCAGTGCAAATGTTTGTGGTCAGCAAGATTTTTTTTTTTCTGTTTTTGAAAGACATCTCTTCTGCTCACCAAGGCTGCATTCTTATGTTAAAAACTACAGGAAAATCAGCAATATTGTGAAATATTATTATAATTTAAAATGATACTTTTCTATTGCAATATTTTTTTTAAATATTATTTATTTTTGTGGTGTCTTCAGTGTCACATGATCCTTCATAACACCAAACAGAATTCCAAAAATGGCAATTGTTGTCAAAATGAAAAATATTACAAATTACAACTTTCTCCAAAAAAAGAAAAAAAACGTATCTAGTCAACTGGCTAAAGTTAGACATGCAAATGGGTGTTCATTTACTCTCTATGAATAATAAAGGTAAAACAACTGAAAATGCATTTTTCCAACATGACCAACAAAGAATGGCATGCATCGCCATAATGATTCCAGTGGGAATATGAGAGATGAGAATCATGCAAAGAAACATTGTCATGTCGAGATTGAGATGATGGGTAAACAAGAATTAATGGGAATAATCCCCTAAAGTAATGGCCAAATATTTGTGGAGATCGTGTAGCCAAATATTTGTTGAGATCAAGTGAATTCTGTGTTTGCACTGATGTTGGGCAAAGAAAAGGGACATTTATACAGCAAAAACAGAAATATCACGTTGACTGACATTTTATGCCCTTGGTAATATATGTGAAAACATGTCTAAAACTAACCCTGACTCTCCCTCAAATTAAAAGCAAATGAAACACTGGCATGAAGCCAAGATCATACAATACATCCAATAAGAAACACATGTGCATATGAATCCTTTCAATATACTGTATGTCAGAACTAGGACTGATCTACATTAAAATTGTTCAGTATTGAGCACTTAATAAAAACACAATATAATAATATTAAAATTCAGGAAATTTAATCTTGTTAACACCTCCAAAAATAAAGTTAAACTCAGGACCATGAAATGAAGTTTGAGCTGTCACAGCCGAAGAAGAATTCAGAACTGATGGTTTGATTTAGAGCAGAAGTGTTCAGAAGTCGATGGGTGCACATCATCAGTCTAAAGATAGAGATGTAGCCGTATAATCTGGGACAGGCCTTAGACACACACACATATACTCGTGCTTCTCCAGAATCATCTGGTTTAATTCTCAGAGGTATATCTGTCTTTTACACCACTTCTCAAAAGCAGCTATCTAATAGGATGTTGCTCCACCGGGACGATTCCTCTGTGTGTATATAGGCAGTTTAACAGTGCTCTTATTCTCCCCAGACTTTGACCAGAGGGCACAGACTGTCAATCTAAACAATGTATAATACATCAGTGTAATCCAGATTTTAATTACACAGGGAAAAAAGGATGTCCGACAATCCTTTATTTAACATTTTATAGAGGATGATCTCAATGAAAGCTGCCAACAAACACATCTGAGTCATTTCACCCCAAAAACCTTTAAAAAAAATTATACTGTAATATGAAATAATACATTTAGAAATATTTACACAATTATAGCAATAATTGTAATTCATGCTCATTTACAAACAAACAAAAAAACATTTCAGTATTCATTTAATAACCTAATATGACAGTTATACAGTATTAGGGATTTAATGAGAATCATCACTGTAAAAATTATTATTATTATTATATTTCCTACCGTAAATATATAAAAACAAAATTTTTGATTAATAATATGCATTGCTAAGAACTTAATTTGGACAAATTTAAAGGCAATGTTCTCAATATTTTGTTTGAGAATTAATATGTTTTTGCATCCTCAAATTCCAGATTTTCTAACGCTAACTGAGCGATTGCGTGAGGGGTGAGATGTTCATTTATGTTTAAAATGAGTAATAAAGAGAAAGGGGTGATCACGCTCACTCGCACTCCACACTGTTCGCAGAACGGCAAGTATTGTCTGAATTTCTTTAAAAAATTTAATGATTTGTTTGGTACACATTCGTACCATATATATATATATGCCAGACCTGAGACTGGAACCGAATTCGAGACTCGATATATAGAATATATATATATATATATATATATTAGTGCTGTCAAACGATTAATCGCATCCAAAATCACCGAACGAGTGAAGGCGGAAATGTAGATAGGAAAAGGAAAAGAAAAAAAAAGAAAGAAAGAAAGCAGAGCATTTTTAAGCTCCCTAACCATATGGGGTCCATTCGATGGATCTCCATTCTCTAATTCAGTGAATGTGTCATTTTCAGTCATCAGTTTTCCATTTCTGATATTCCAATATGTTGCGTTTATCATGAACAATTTCATTTAATTTTGATAAATATACCTGAAGTACTCACAGAGCCAGAGATAGTGAGTAACAGGACATTACCTTCACCAGATTAAGCTGGGTTTTTAAAGAAAGACAGAAGGTGATAGAGCAGAAAAAAAGAGGAACACGATTGAGAGGAGAGAGATATGTGTCAGCTATCTGTGCACAGATGATGTCAATGTCTTCTGCGACTTTATCAGTGAAATGAGACCTTCAAAAGTGGAACATGTCTTATTAGAGGACGAGTTAGGGACAGAAAAGATAGAACAAAAAAAAAGAAAATAATTAAATAAAGCAAAGAATGACTAAGCCAGTTTTGTGCTAGAGGAAAAACTTGCCATCTGATATAAAATGAAAGATTGAAGATTTCATGTGACAACATGGGCTGAGGAGAAAGGAGGAAAACAAATTTCTTTGGTATCTGTGTCACGTAGGCCTCGGGTCTGGAGGAGCGGCGGTGACGTTTGCTGTGTCATCTTCAGCTTTCTGAGAACATCTCATTAAAACATTGAAAACCAGACAAACAAGGGAAGATGGTGTCTCCAGTGGCATGCCACGTGAATTATGATCATGTTTTCCAATAGATTTCTATTAGTGACACAAATTTGGCTTTGATATATACGAGATATGCAAGAACGCTTTGATCTGGGGCTTGTTCCTTCATAACCGATACTGAAAATACTCAAGTTTAAACATTTGTTCACATTGAGGGCCAAATCAACATATCAGACAGTTTTGCTTGAGGGTTCCTGAGCGGGAGTTTGATGCATGTCTGCAAACATGCGTGTAAAGTGTATGTCTGCTGACGACTTCAATGAATTCTGCTAAAATCGAAAGCCTATAATCAAACAAACTTGATATCAATGTTTATTCTAACAACAAAATGTCTTGTTTATTAGCTGTTCCACCAAATTGATTCTGTAGTAAGATATTATTGAAAGAAAAACAAAATATCAGCACCATTTATGCTAGGAGTTAAGAAGTGTGAGTGTGAGAGACGAGCCATTTTCACAATGTTAACCTGGCTTACGATAACACAGGACAACACCCAGAACACCCTAGCAACTGTACAGCAATAGGGTTGCTATTGTTAAACTAAATATATTAAAAATATGTTTGTTGTATTAAAACAAAGCTGAAAGAAATGCTCAAGCGACCACCCTATAAACTCTAGCAACCACAGTTATGCCTTAGCAACCACCCAAAACACCCCAGAAACAACATAGCAATGGCCATACAACCACTTAGAGAACCCTAGCAACTACTCAGAACATTCATCAAACACATAGCAGCACCTAAGCAACCTCCCAGAACACCCTAACAACCATATAGAGAACCTTCGCAATTACTTAGAACATCCTATCAACCATTAAGCAAGCCACCATAAGAATCACACAGAGCACCTTACAAAACAAATAACAACACCCTTGCAACCACATAAAACCCTAGCAACCTCACAAAGGACCTTTGCAACTACTCAGAACACTCTGTCAAACAACTATCAATACCCTAGCAACTACTCTAAACATCCTGTTAACCACACAGCAACACCCAGAGTACCCTTGCAACCCAGAACACCTTTAAAAAATGCATAACAACACCCTGGCAACCACCCAGAACGTCCTACCAACCACATATAAAACACACTAGCAACCACTTTTTTTCTATAGGCAAACGCCATTCACCCTACAAAACACATAACAATACACTAGCAACCACCCAGACCACACTTGCAACTACACAGAAGACACCACTCACACCGGAAAGAAATACACAGAACATCTTGCGAAATGCATAACAATGACCTGGCAATGACCCAGATCAACCTGGAAAACACCTTACAAAACACATAGCTATGCCCTAGCAACCACTCATATCCCCCTAGCATTGTACAGAGAGTTATTTTCGAGAGTTTGCAAATGCCATTTAATATAATTTGTAAGATTTGTACTATATGAGATGCTCGACGGCACTTGTTCTGCACTCCTCAGGACCGGTAAGAGCTGTTCTTCCATCCTTCATTACAGCCACGCTATCCACTGACACATCCAGACTGACGCAGGCCTTGATTTTCAGAGAACTTCCATTGACATTATTAGCAGAGGATGGAGGAATCTTTCAGTCTGTTCATTAAAAGTTCCCTCAAACACTTCATTGATTTCAGGAGAAGTTTTGCAGTGGGAGAAATGTGACAATAATAGAACTTCTGCATGTAAGAAGTAAGGGTGGGATGAAGGTTAAAATGTGGATACTGCTTTGAGAAGCTGAGGTGAGAAAATCCTGCTGGAAAAAAGTCCAAATCAGATTAAGGTGGTCAAGATGGATTGTGGAGCGTGGCGGCTTGGTTTGTGTTGGCCTAAGGTGGTCTGCTGGCCAGTTGGACGAGCTAGAGGAACCTATTATACTAAATACTGTGTACTCAACTAACTTCAGTATAGACCCTAAAACTATTAAAAATATTGTGTTAATTGAAATAAAGCTGAAATATAATGTATTTGTTGCCATGGCAAAACCGACATTTTCATTTAAAGTAATACATTTCTAAAACCCAAATAAATAAATAAGAGCTAAAATACAACAAAAGCATATAAAATTTATTAAACTATAATTAAAAATGTAATATGAAAATATGAAATCAAAAGCTTAAAATATATAAGAGTTTAAAATATAATACATACATAATGCTAAAATAACACTTCACAGCAATGCCCAAGCAACTACCCTGAAAACCCTAGCAACAACCCAACATTTTGTAGAAACCACATAGCAAAACCTTAGCAACTCCCTAGAGCACCCTAGCTACTCAGAACACCCTATAATACCCTTAGCAATGCCTTAGCAACCACCCAGACTACCCTAGAAACTACAGATAACACTGCACAGCAATGCAAGCAACTACCCTGAAAACCCTAACAACCACCCACAATTTTGTAGAAACCACATAGCAACCTTAGCAACCACCCAGTGCAACCAATCAGAACACCCTGTCAACCACATAGAAATGCCTTGGCAACCACCCAGTGCAACCAATCAGGACACCCTGTCAACCACATAGAAATGCCTTGGCAACCACCCAGTGCAACCACTCAGAACACTCTATCAACCACATATAGTAGCAACACCTTAGCAATTACTCAGAACACCCAGTGCAACCACTCAGAACACCCTATCAACGACATATCAACGCCTTAGCAACTATTCAGAACACCCTATCAACCACACAGCAACGCCTTGGCAACCACCCAGAACAGCTACTCGGAACACCCTTTCAACCACATAGGAATGCCTTAGCAACCACCCAGATCAACTACTCAGAACACCATATCAACCCAATGGCAACACCTTAGCAACCACCCTGAGCATCCTAGCACTCTATCAACCCCATAGCAACACTTTAGCAACCATCCAGAGTATAGCAACCACCCAGATCAACCACTCAGAATACCCTATAAACCACATAGCAATGCCTTAGCAATGAGCCACAACGTCCTAGCAACTACTCAGAACATCATATCTACCACTAACAGAACTTCTGCATGTAAGAGGGTAGAAATGATGGGTAAGGTGCGGATACGAAGAAGAAAACCCTGAACATCGAGAGACTGGTACAGAAGCTGTATGCGCGCAAGTGCTCATATTGGCATGTGTTTTTATGGGATTGTTCCAATCAAGATTATGGGATCAAAGGGAAATTACAAGACAGTTAGTAAGTGTGACAGAGTGTCCGCCTCCCTCCAAACATCCCCGTCCTGTCGCTGGACCACATCCAGCCTTACAATAGGAGATTGCGGCCAAGAAGAGGGATACAAAAATGGAGCAGTGCTGGCAGCGCTCAGGCACACCTGATACGCATTGTGCTTTGTCACTGCTGCTATAAATTTAGCATTGCATCTCTCTCCTTCATGGAGAGAAGTGTTTGCCGTGTGCATGTGCAAGCGATTTTCAACAGCGCTACACCAATGACTTTCTGGCGCCATGTTTCTGGATTAGTGGTCAACTGATACAGGTTTTTCAATGGTTGATGGTGATATCTGAGCAACTGTCTGATATAATGCCAATATTTACATAATAAAAGCTTAAAACACATTGTTTGGAGATGTTCCTGTTGGGACACATGATCTCTTCCCTCCTCCTGAAGTCTATTTGTTTTCATTTCCTGAATAAAATAAAATTAAACAATTAAAATGAAATAAAATATTTTTCCATAAATTATTTTATTTGTATTACTGGATTGTAATTATTATTATTATCATCATCATCATCATCATCATTATTATTACTACGTCAAATGTAATGCCTGACATGACAAATTTACTTATATTACATTTTGTTTTGATTTTGCATGGTTGATGCCTAAGCTACATCCATTAGAGATTTTAGTCAAAAGTGTACATATTCAGATAAATATCGATGGACATTTATGTTTACTTATTTCATTATCATGCATGCCTGTTTTCCACTATTATGCTGACCTAATGTGCATTCAGTGGCAAAATACTCTTGCAATGCCTGTTCAATGAATCTACAAAGCGAAAGGGTGCTTTTGAGCTGTTATGACCAGCAAATAAGAGCAATTTGATGTCATAAAACTTACATATGCAGATGTCCTTCTTCAAAGTGTCATATGTTTCTTTTCAAACAGGGAAAAGACATAAAAGTTTTAACACAAGAAACATGAATTACTTGATCAAAAAAACAGTACAAACAGAAATAGTATACAACATTGTTACAATTTAAAATAACGTTTTTCTATTTAAAATGTTTAAGATGTAATTTATTCCTGTGATGC
>NW_015505844.1:458716-488397 GCF_001515645.1 Sinocyclocheilus grahami
ATAAAATTAAACAATTAAAATGAAATAAAATATTTTTCCATAAATAATTTTATTTGTATTACTGGATTGTAATTATTATTATTATCATCATCATCATCATCATCATTATTATTACTATGTCAAATGTAATGCCTGACATGACAAATTTACTTATATTACATTTTGTTTTGATTTTGCATGGTTGATGCCTAAGCTACATCCATTAGAGATTTTAGTCAAAAGTGTACATATTCAGATAAATATCGATGGACATTTATGTTTACTTATTTCATTATCATGCATGCCTGTTTTCCACTATTATGCTGACCTAATGTGCATTCAGTGGCAAAATACTCTTGTAATGCCTGTTCAATGAATCTACAAAGCGAAAGGGTGCTTTTGAGCTATTATGACCAGCAAATAAGAGCAATTTGATGTCATAAAACTTACATATGCAGATGTCCTTCTTCAAAGTGTCATATGTTTCTTTTCAAACAGGGAAAAGACATAAAAGTTTTAACACAAGAAACATGAATTACTTGATCAAAAATACAGTACAAACAGAAATAGTATACAACATTGTTACAATTTAAAATAACGTTTTTTCTATTTAAAATGTTTAAGATGTAATTTATTCCTGTGATGCAAAGCTGAATTCTCAGCATCACTATTCCAGTCTTCAGTGTCACACGATCCTTCAGAAATCATTCTAATATTTGCTGATTTGCTGCTGAAAATTCAGCTTTGCATCACAGAAATATATAATATTTTTAAATGGTAATATTTCACAATATTTGTTTTCACTATTTTTTTATCAAATAAACGCAGCCTTGATAAGCAGAAAAAGCTTCGTTTTCACAAAAAAACAATAACATAATATTCCAAAATTTTAAACAATAGTGTATTCCAAAACATGCACAAACCCATTTTCCAGACCCCTTGTGTCCTTTCACCTCCTTTTTAATTGCATGAATAAAAAGCCTGAGGCATGTCACCACTAATCCCACCTCTCATTACAGAGAAAATAAATAAATAAATAATAATAATTAAAAAAAATTAAATAATAAATAACGGCTTCAGATATTGCATTTATTGAAACCAAAATTGCTTTGTAACTTCTGCTTTCTGCGATGGAAGCGGATTATCTGCTAATTGATTCCTTATCCATTGCCTTTCCATACATTTGTGCAATCAAATCTGCTGATAACATCGATTAATATAGGATCAAACATAAGTCTAGTCTGGGATCAGCATTGCACATCTACCCAAAAAGCTCCTTTATCAGCATATCCGTTAAGAGGGTAATTCCTCCTAATTTAAGTTCTCCGCGTGCATTTCCAGACCTCGCTAACAACAATGAAGTGCTTACCAGGCTAAATCAACATTCTGTAACTGGCCCAAGTCTCATACTACATGATTTGAGACGCCCAGGCGTGAACATATTGTCTACACCTCCTGTCACGAAGATTAATGAGTGGCCATTGTCTTCAGCTGACATCAGATCAGTTGTTATCTTTAGATATGACAAAGCTTGCAGTTTCCATTAAGTGTGTCTAGCTGCAACATCAGCCCTCTCAATTGTCCCTATTGTGGTAGTTGTGGACTGTGTCCACTCCAACAGCATGTTTGATCAGTTTTGCAATTCTCTATATTTTTAATTCACTTTTTAGGTTTCCAAAGTGTGTACACGCAATAAAACAGCCTATAGTGCAAATTGTCACTTTCTTATGTCACATTTGTGTTTCTTTTTGCGTGTTTGCGCTGCCTACTAAACATAATGTGTTCTCTAATGCGTTCAGATGAAACAACGGCAAAGTCATGTGTTCAATTCCAGGGAATGCATGAACTGATAAAGTGTATATATTGAATGCAAATCAAGCTGATTTGGATCAAATCATTGGCCAAATATACATGCAATAGAAAACAAATAAATAAATAAATAAATGAATCAGTTTTCCCCTAGGTTTACGGCTTTTATTTGGGGGGGGGGAGGGTAAATCGGAGATTACATGATATCGATTATCATACCCAGCGATACGATATTTGCTGATACCTCAAAAGATTATACAACACGATTTCGATACGATTTGATTCAGGAGTATATTGATCAATTTATCGATATTATGATATTATGTACCTATTTTAAACAACTATCTACATTTGTATTAACTCAAAAATGCAACCAGAATTTATAACATGAACATGTATCTGAAATTTCCACATTCTGTACCTCAATTGTGACATTCAAAACAAAAAAGGCCTAGTTTTTTTTATGTAATAAAGAAAAATAACTAATAAAAAAAATACATCTATGTCACACATAAGATCAGTAATCTTATAACATGACAACAGTCGACAGTCTTTCACGCTTCTGTGGTAAAATGTGCAATGTGTAAAATAGTGCAAATCCTCATTAGGAAAAAAACAAAAATGAGGTAAATCAGTTGTACAAAAAATGCATTAAGGTAGAAAAATAAATATAAAAAAAAAAATCACAAAAATAAAGCTGTTAAAACTTATTTTTAAGACTCAGGTTTTTTGGCTGCTACTATAAGCTCAGTGATAAGAATATGTTTTGCAGATAAACAAATTACAAGCAATAGCAGAAAATAAATACAATAGAACAAAGACACAAACAAACAGTTCTTTTCAGGTTTTTCAGGTAGGTCTCAAAGAAATGAAGTATAGAATAAATTATAAATTAAATATAGATTAATCCTTATTAAAGTTACAAACGTTCAAGAGCAGTGAGAGATTCTGTTTTATTTGACAGAGGTTTATTGCTAGTCTGCTTTCACTTTAAGACCGAATGCACGGATCCAATATACTGATACACGCGCGTTTTCTTTCTCAACTGTTTACGTTAAGAATTAGGCCTAACTGAATGTATTTACTAGGATTTTTGCATGTTGATGTAATCTTGTCTGTATTTGTTCATCCAAGCACAAAAAAGCGGAAGAGAGCTCAATTCAGTATTCACGTGCTGTCTGTGTGCGCGCTTCGGATGTGTGCGCGCAGAAAACTTCTCACATGGCGCTTGACAGATCTGTTAACTGTCCCGAGCGTTTTTTATGCTCACCTTGTGCCTTCAGGCAGTCTTATTATCGAGTTCTGACACGTGAGTTTGAATGAGAATCCACGCGTTGCCTGCCCCCCTAATATAATGGCAGGGGAAACACTGCAACTCTTTGCAGAGTTCATACAGAAACTGAAAAATGAAATTCCAGGACTTTCAAGGATATTTCAAGCACTACTTTTTTTGTTTTCAAGGACTAAAATCAGAGATCACAATATTGTTATTATCTTTCAAATTCTAATAAATAAACTAATACAACAAAATGGTACAAATAAAGTGCAGCACATGCAAAGCATGCAATGGCTGTGGCAACTTGAAAAGATACTATGGCAAAGTTATCGCTTTTCTTATTCAAAGTGATTTTTTTTATGAATATATGATTGACCTGAAGAGTAAAAGCTTCATCATACACTTGGAAAGTTATGAGCTATATCATGCTAGGGGTGTGACAATACACTTAGCTCACGAGATGAGACAAAAAACAGATACTTGGTTCACTAGAACGAGACAATATTTTAAGACTATTTTTAGGAAATTTTCAATGACAAAATATTTGTCTTTTAATCACAAAAAGTAAAACAATGTAGTTGTATTTTGAAACATTTAACTATTCTAGAGCCGTACCTAATGATTATCTTGGTAATCAAGTAATCTACTGATTATTTTTGACAATTTAGTAATCTGATATATTTTTTGTAATAAAAATAGACCAAAGTAAAAAAACAGGCTTTATATTGACTACATTTATATCTATTAAACTAACGATGAGACAATAATAATTGCTTCAAATAAAGTATCAAAACCAAGTAATCACAATGGGTTTATTGAACAACACTGTTAAAATACATAATGTAATATGCCTATAAATAATATCAACATAACCTACTTAAGTACATTATGTATTATAACAAATACCTGCAGAGGGAGCCACTTTAAAGCCTGAATCACCAACGTTTAAATCCATGTAATTTGAATATTTGGCCACATCCAAACTCAGAGTGAGGATTTGAACTTTTATTTTGAAATCGCGATGTACAACAAATCACATAGGCTTAATATAAATATGTTGATGTATTCTCCTGTGTTTGTATAGTTTTATAAATTATTTACATTATAAATCTAGTGAGATAATACACACTGTTTTCTAGGGCTGTGTATCACCAGCAAAGTCACGATACGATACGATACGTATCACAATACAGATGCCATGATACGATACATATCACAATGCATGACTGCACCGAATTTCACCTCAGCAGAATTTAGTAAACCAGCTGTTTATTAAACACTGCATACCATAGGGCCGTTTCTAACTATTGGCAGAGCAGGCAGTTGACCTCTGCATTATGAAGAGCCTCCATAACTGTACCACAGTACAACAGGTATAGGTAATGGCATATGTTTCATGTTTACATTCTGCACTCCCCACCAGGTACAATATTCTGATTGTTTTGAATTTGTTTTTAAGCCCATAAATAATAATGTACTCGTTCTAATAAATGTATATTGTAATGTACTCATACTAATATATTTAAAGAATCATCTTAACATTGCTGGTAGGTTATCATTGCACAAATTAACACACTTTCTACATTTAAAAAATAAACTAATGCGCTATCTTCTGTATCTCACGCACACACGCTCAGTCACTCACACAGATTGCGTTGCGGCCGCACTCAGACATTCAGGAATAAACTTTTTAGCGCTGCCCTGCAATTTTATCAAGTAAATAGCTTAATCGCTCAAGAGCTACATTATCTTTCTCAACAAGGAGCTGGTAACATCATTGTTTCGGAAGGAATTAAAGCCACATATTCACTGGTAATAGAGAAACGCGGCAAAACGGTGGTAATTCATACATACACGGCCTCTCTCTCTCGTAAATGAACACTTGATGAATTACACTTTTCTGAGAATAGAGTATTGAAGTGGAGATCGCTAAACTGCAAGCTAACCAGTGTTTTCAAAAAGCAAGCGTCTTTATCCACAGAAACAGTGGAGAGAGAGCGTGTGAACATGGTTGCCAGGTTGACAAAGATAAGTAACACACTTAGCAGATATTTCCGTATTGTGCAAGTGTGAAGCTCTGTTTCAGGGATTACGTCTCTTTATATCAGACAACCCTGATTGTGTTCCTCTGTGGCCAGATTAAGCCTTGTTGTGGCCTATATATTATGCTCTATTCATTATTTTTTAGAAACCTCTCACTTTTCTACTCCGTTTTAAATGCTGTACTTGTATTCAAATTAAGCGCGGTCCACTGCTGCACATGTGCCAAGATATCGATACAGGGACAGCTGTCTCGATACACGCATCGTCAAATCTCTGTGACGATACATCGTCATATCAATGTATCGAACACAGCATTACTGTTTTCCCAGATGAACCTTAAGCAACCCAAACTCACTGCATATGCAGAGGAAGAGTTTGTGGACCGAGCTGCAGAGATGGAGACGCGCAGAGCAACACAAAGCATCTTTGTGTTCCCAAATGAAACCCAAACAAACAGCACATGCAATAAAAGACCAAACAATAGGGATGTAACGATTCACTCAACTCACGATTTGATTCACGTATATAATGCAAGCACTATCAAAGGTTTTACCACTAAATCAACTTTTTACTGATATCGCAAGACCGCTTTTCACCCCAAGGAGTAGCCTAATATCGAGAGATCTCGTGCGCTGCTATAAGCCAAGAGAAACGGCTCTGCATTTATACCATCACGCTGCATCGTTTATTTTGCGAGAAAACTAAAATAAAAAAAGTTTTTTATCAAAAACTAAAATTAACACAAATTTTATATACTGCCTTTTAAACATTCAAGTACTTGTAAAGTAGGCTACCTTTTTACAAATATGACTGTTTTCAAGGGTTTTCCAGGACCTTGTACGAACCCGGTTTTTGGCATGTCGTATTCATTCATTTTCATTAGCTTCATGACATATTCATTTTAGCACTTTGCAACTTTGCGCAGTGACATCGAGGTATGGTGTCTATAAATAACAAGGCTATAATTAGCATGATAACATATTTTACTGCAGCTATAACTGATATAATGCACAGCAGCCACAGGGCTAGTGAAACACATATCTGATGGCCCACTCGCTTTTTCCTTAAACTCTTGACAGTTACTTCATCACAGCTGAAGCAATTATTTCACTGGTTAACATGGGCTGGATTACTGTGCATTAGCTGTTACATGAGCATGGCTTTATTTGTCATTACACAGACCCTTTCCAAACCAACCTTCTTATCCAGCACTTTTAGTACAGACAGTTCCCTTGGGCACAATGGTCGTGGATCACTCCCTGATTATTTCCTACTAAGGCTCCACCACCTCAATCAATTTTATTAAGCCTCTTGCATGTACAATATAACACAGATGGACATTACACAGATGTGTAACCTTTGTAAAACACTCAGATGCCAGCAGATGCCGAGGAAGTAATGAACGAGAACGCAAACGATGTGTTTTAATTAATATAAATAATACATTAATATAAATCCAATTGCATCATTTTCTTTTCTTTTTCTTTTCTTTCTTTTGCAGTGTGGTGCTTGGGCAAATACTTTAACATTAAATAAATTTAACATCAAATGCAAGTCATTACAATATTGGTAGTCATATAGTTTTAATAGGGAAAATAATAATAAAAAAAAAATACAAATAAAAAAATATAATTTTGTGATTTCTACAAATTATAAATTAATCAAAATGCACTGGGAAATGTATTGCTTCTCTTCATTTGATTGATTTTATTTTATTAAAAAAAGCCAGATGTTGCTCTAATTAATCATAACACACTGGGAAATACACACAGTACTTGATGCATCTTTAAAAAAAGAAAAGTAAAGAAAAAAAAACATTAAATAGAACAGACTCAAGGACTTTAGTTTATCTTTTTTGCTTTATGTATAGAATAAAACAGATTTTTCTAGGCAACCTACGTACAGTATATGACTGAAAATGTCACCTTATGTGACTGTACATAATTTTGAACATTTGTCAAAAGCGCAATTGCTTTCTTTATAAAACAAGTAGTGAACCTTAAAGAGACTTTCTACATGGATCTCACAAAGCATTTCTGCTCTATATGTTATTGACAGCTAGTGCATGAAGACTATATGAGCTCTCCATGTGATCTGCAGCCACAACCAGTGCCTCAACTGCTATTGACCCAAGTACCAATCTTTATCATTGATTGCACAATTCATGAAGACAGTATGTTAGACTCCTGCTTATGGTAAAAATGTCATGGATCAATCCCAACGGCTGTGTTAAAAGAAGAAGTGTTAAATTAAATACACCAATGCGAGGTGAACATTTGGGGAGTGAGATTAAAAACAGATGACAAGCATTGTATGGAGCATTTTCTGTCAGTGGGTTTGCAAAGTGTGAAATTAGTTCTTGTTGGATCTGGTTTTCTCTTTCAGATTAAATACATTGAACGCATGCAATAGTTGTTAAACGTCAAAAACTAAAAGATATTTTCTTGCATTCCAAAAAACTTTTTAAAACAAAGTAAAGGAAATGTAATGAATACACGGAATGGTACACAACAGGTCAATATGGTCTGTGAATGTTCTGTATTAGCAATGCTTCAAGCAAGCAATGAATGAGTGAGTGAGTGAGTGAGTGAGTGAATGAATGAATGAATGAATACTTTTACTGTAGCTTTTGGTTAGCACTGCCAAAAAAAGAAAAAAGAAAAAAGAAAGAAAGAACAAATAATGCTCTTTAACTGTATTTTTGTCATGTTTTTCCAGTGCAAATGTCTAAAGATTCTTAAATCAATTTGCATTTACTTAAGAAGCAAAATTATATAAAAAATAATTATTGTTTTCTGAGAAATTGATAAAAAAGTGAGTTTATGATCAAAACAAGAACAAATATAAGCCAATAAAAACTGTCACTGACAGATATTTATACTTGTTTTAAGCATAAATTATTAATTTTGTTTAATTTCTCAAAAAACAAGACTTCATATGTACAATTTGCATCTCATAGAAATTTATCTTGAAGAATGTTTAGATATCAGATATCTGTATTAAAAAAAATATATATATTTTTTTTCTCAGTGCATGCAACATTTAATGCCATGACCTTTATGAATACACCAAACTGTAATAAAATGTAATAAAATATCTCTGCATACTGCATTTAAAGCAGTTTGAATCATTTTTTGAAGTCATTGAAACGCAAGATTTCAATTTAAAGTGTCATTCAATCAAGTCACATCATTCAATGATATGCCAAGGCTTGACGGATTACTGAATAGAAGAGAGAATATGCAAAACATTACAGAAAAATCTCACAGAAAGTCTGATCACATAAGAAATGACAACTTTTATACAATTCATACATTTCATTTCAAAGCCTCATGAACGAATTTGAGGTTCACTAACTTGGCCCTTCAAGTCGCAGTCAAGTAAAATAAGATAAATATGATTATTCATAAACACCATAAAACGCTGTTTTAAGACCAGCTGGCATAAAACGGACAGTAAAAGTAAGATATGTGTTGGCTTATCGATAATCTACTTAATGTGTTAGCCAATCGTAACAAATGTGGTCTACATAGGTGTTTTAAACAGTAAAGCATGAAACAAATGTCCAGGGAGTCAGAGAGAGGGTAGAAAATAGTCATGTGAATGTAAATTATGATTGTTTTGGTGCAGGGAACCTCGACTCGCACTATAGTAGACCTCAGGGTGCTGCTATTTGAATATTCCAGGAGGAACAAGCCTCACTCACAACATCTGACCCGCGCCAGTAGTCTCTTTAACCATGCTCCATATGCTGTTTTAGCAAACAGCCAACAAGCACAGTTTGAGGATATACCCAAGACAGCACTTGATTAGATTTGCTGTCGACAGGGGTATACATCTTCCACCGCCATTGCTTGTGCAAGGACCACTCTTCTAAGGGCATGAGGAAATTGAATCGGTTGAGGAGTACATATCATCCCGTGTAGTTATTGACAGTAGAATGTGCTCTGAAATGGAGGCGCGGGGAGACTCAAGAGAGATGTAATGAATATGTGTTGTGAAGAACGCCGGAGAAGAGAAAAGATGGCAGAACCTGATATGCCTAAAAGCACATTTAACTGCAACGAGTGCCGCTTTTGATGAAAAGCAAAGCTCTTTGAGCAAACCATTAGGGACGGATGCTTTGGTACAATATTTATTAGCACTTTATAAGGGAGCTGGAGACCCTATAAGTGAGTATATGTTGACAATAAAACGCTATGATATTAATTTGTAAATAATATTGCTTAAAAGGTTTAGTTCACCTGAAAATGAAAATTATGTCATTAAAGGGATACTCCACCCCAAAATGGAAATGTTGTCATTAATCACTTACCACCATGTCGTTCCAAACCCGTATAAGCTTCGTTCGTTTTCGGAACACAATTTAAGATATTTTGGATGAAAACCGTGAGACTTGTGGCTGTCCGATTGACTGCCAAGTAAATTACACTGTCGAGGTCCAGAAAAGTATGAAAGACATCATCAGAATAGTCCATCTGCCATCAGTGGTTCAACCGTAATGTTATGAAGCGACGAGAATACTTTTTGTACACGAAGAAACACGAAGACTGTTCAACAATTCATCCCCACTGCGTCTCTCCGCATCACCGTATAGCGCCATTTTGGAGAATATCCGCTGAACGCAAGCAGCGTACGCTGTTCTTTGTCAGCCGAAAAAGTCGTTATTTCTGTTTTATTCGCGTACAAAAATAATTATTGTCGTTTCATAACGTTACGGTTGAACCACTGATAGCAGATTGACTATTCTGACGATGTCTTTCATGCTTTTCTGGACCTCGACAGTGTAATTTACTTGGCAGTCTATCGGACAGTCACAAGCCTCCCGGCTTTCATCCAAAAAATCTTAAATTGTTTTCCGAAGATGAACTAAGCTTTTACGGGTTTGGAACGACATGGGGGTAAGTGATTAATGACAAAATGTTCATTTTGGGGTGGAGTATCCCTTTAATTACTCACCCTCATGTCGTTCCAAACCCGTAAGACCTTCGTTCATGTTTGAAACACAAAGAAAACAATAATCATTTATTCAACAATTATTCTCCCCCGACGTTACCATTTTCTGCCATTTTGGAGAGTACCACATAATGCAATCAACGTAATGAGCATTGTTTACGTTCAGCATGCGCGTGCTTTCTCTGAACGTAATCAGCGTTGTTTATGTTCAGTAGACAGCGCGCATGCTGAACGTAAACAACTCTCATTGCGTTGATTACGTTCTGGGGTACTCTCCAAATGGTGGAAGACGGTAACCCGGGGAGAAGAATTGTTGAATAAATTATATTATTATTGTTTTATTTGCGCACAAAAAGTATCCGCGTAACTTCGTAAAATTACGGTTGAACCACTGAAGTCGCATGGACTATTTCACCGATGTCCTTGCTACGTTTCTGGGAACGTTGCAGTTGCATTGCTGTCTATGGAGGGTCAGAAAGCTCTCAGATTTGATCAAAAATATATGTATTTGTGTTCTGAAGATGAACTAAGGTCTTACGGGTTTGGAACGACGTAATGGTGAGTAATTAAAAACAGAATTTTCATTTTTGGGTAAACTAACCGTTTCATTCTTAAATTATGCATATTGTTGTATACACGCCAATGCTGTGCATGCTCTTAAATGTTAACGTAGACAAATCTGGCAACAGAATATGTGATGCAATCCTCGTAAACATGTACTCATTAGCAAATATAAATAATTTATTGTGTTCTACGAGGAGTGATGTGCTGACATGACTTTATATTGTAAATAGCAACAAAGACTCTTTTAAGCCATTTTCGGTATATAATAAAATCGGCCTATTTTAGGACAGGATTATTTGATTGATATCATGCATACAACTCTGCTGTGATTTGATTTGTTACTAAACATAACCATATTGCACAAGATTCAGAACAATGAATAACTTGCGTTGGATGGGCCAGAATTCTAACTCTCAGTCTTTAAATGGACACAGGTGGGATACAGAGAACAAAGTGGGATTGGGGTTACACACCATGCAATAACAGGCTATTTTATCAACAACTTACAGAAGAACCCTCCACTGTACTGCATGCTGTGATCCTTGCCGGGATGCCGCCAAAACTGTATATCACCTGTCGGCTACAGTAGCATAACATAGTCTATCATATAAACATGTTAGTAACTCTACCTCACATTAAAATCTAAATATACAGGGGGGGGGGGGAGACAAAGGTATAACAGTACAAAATTTCAACGTAATGCCTTGGAAAAAAAAAAGAATAATAAAAATCTAGAAAATGGCTACACACATGTCTACAATGCAAAATTGTAGACCTAAAGATACAGATACAATACTATTTCTTTCCTGGTTTATGATGTAATAATAATACTAATGATAATAACTAACATATTTACGCTAGACCAGGAAATATGGAAAAATAAATAATCGACATATCAAATTTACCATCTACCATCAAATCAATCAGATTTGACTACACCTTAAAACATTAAATGGAGGCTTTCTACCCTTCTTCATGTTTCAGGGTACACATATTTGAATAATTTCTTCTCTATGACTTGCTTCATTGTTTCGTCTTGCATTACTCATCACTCAAAGGTTTCTGTGAGCCTGCAGTTCCATACCTGTCTACCTTGACAGGAGAGATTTGTATAAATATGCCTGGAAATGCGAAAGGGAATTTGACATCTAAGGGAATATGTAGCTGTGATAGACTTCACGATTCATCAAAGACATGTTTATTTGACAGAATGGAAAATTTTGACAAAAATAGGTTCCACTCCATTACACCCTACAAGTAGAGGTGGTACTCGTCCTTCTCCACGACAACTGATCTTTGTATTTACAGGTTTGAAAGCTAAATACGGTACATTTAAGCGGGTAGTGTGTTGTTTTGTAAATCAGATGAGAATGGATGTAGTATTTCCAGAGCTGCAAGTGTTTAGTAGTAATTCTGTGACATTTTAACAGTGTTGTTTTGTTGTTTTCCCTATGCTGCAAAGCGAAAATGATGCAATTTTACAGATTAACAGCCATGCTTGAATGTTAACGTGACTGTGTGAAAATGAGATCAAGCAAGTATCGTGGACAGTAATTGAAATGGGGGAAATTGATTCAACTGACAAGTTTTACAAGTGGGCATGCATTACACTTCCTCCTGGGTGAGCGCTTCTCGAAAGGTCAGTGAACCCTGAAATGGAATTTCTCCACAACAAGACTTAACAGGTCTGTTCAACAACAATCCAATGGCATTTATTTATTTATTTATCACTATATCCATTTTAACACATACTGATAAATTAAATCTTAGGTTGGAGCCAAATGACAGAGATGAGATTGCTAAAGCAACATCACTTTGGTGTAAACCCAAAACCAACGTATTAAACTTTGCTTATAAACGATACCTTAAAAAAAATCTTTCCGCCGACTGAGAGGAACTGTGCTATTACTTTTACAAGCCATCAGTCCAGAGAGACACCAAAGTCATTTTGCTTGAACCAGTAAGAAATCATAAAATAAAAAATCCACTTTTTTAAAAAATACATAAATGTAGTTGATTAGTGTTATGTCTGTAGTATAGTAATATAAAAACTTGCTTAAAAGTGGGAGACATGTTCATGTGATACCTGAATAAATAAGATTGTTTAAATAATATTCCTGTAATATAAAAAAAAAACTCACTTGAAATTGTAATACGTACATATCTAAGAAAGAAAGAAAGAAAGAACAATTGTCCTTGTGGTAAAAACACTTAAAAGTGTAAGACATGTTCAATGTAAATGCACAGATTTTACTCAGTGGGGTAACATAAAAACATGAATTTAAGACGTCAACGTGGTACCTAATAAATAAATAAACAGGATTATGCTTTCTCATGCTTCATGGAGAGAATCACACGCAAACATTTCCCTTAATTTCAGAGGAACAAAATGGAGACAGAAAACCAGCAAACACTATAATTTCCTCTGCAATAACCCTTATGGACTGCGATTGACAATTAAATCCATCTGGGAATTCAAGAAATGGGTCACCGAAGCCCCAAGGAGTGAGATTAAAATAAATGCTTTCAATAGCATTTACAAATGACAAGTTAATTGTGAGAACTACTCGTCTACTGGTATAAAGGACATGGAGTGCAGTGCTGGCCGGGACGAGGTTGCAGCACAAGAAACACACACTTAAAATGCTGCGACATGTTTTAAAGCCTTCAGGAGGCTGTTAGAATGTAACGAAGTGGGAATTGTAAACTGCGGTTTAATAATTGATGCTGTTCTATCCGTGAAAGATCAATTAATGTTTGTGCCATCCCGAGGCCAGCAATGCCCCGATGCTATAAAAACCTTGAGAAAACACTTGGTATAGGACACGGTGTGTGTGGCGAGATTACCTGCTACCTTGGGCAGTGCTCGAATCTCAGGAATATGCTAGAAGCGAGATGATGAAACCGGCAAATGTTTCATGAAGTTGCAGATGTAGTGAAACTTAAGTTTTAAGCAGTGATATTAGGGATATTAAAAGAACAGTTCACACAAAAACAAAAGTTCTGTCACTATTTACTTGCCTTCATGTCAGGTCACATCCCTGTTTGGACATTTTTTTTGTACTTCCGTGGTCCACAAACGGTTAGTTTTTGAATAAAAGTTGATGAGGATGGGGCTGTCAAGCTCTAAAATAACAAAAAGCTCTATAAAAGCATCATAAAAGAAGTCTATATTGTTTGTGTATATATTGAAAATCTTCCGAACCAAGCTTTGTGTGCGGAAATAATTTCATAAGGCAGAATGATATAGCAAGATTAGCTTTAGCACATGCATATTTAAATTAAACCTAAACATATGACATAAAAAAAGATGAAAATGTATCATTGACATCTCACAGATAAACTTGTTTATTATCCTGTATACTTAATTATTGCAGGGTAAAAAGCCCTGATTAAGGAAAGTATATATTTTTTCTCCCCGGTACATTATATTTAAATAAAAAAATTAACTCTGTTTTGCTTTTAAAAAATAATACATACAAATAAAAAAAACATGTCAAAATAAAAAGGCAGAATAATATAGCAAAGATGTAAGCACATGCGTATTAAAATAAATAAATAAATGTTTATCTTTGACATCTTACAGATATTCCTGTATATTGTCTTATAGACTTAATTTTTGTTGTGCCCTGATTAAATAAAATATGATTTTTCTCCCCTGTGCCTAACATACATAATCAAAAATCATGTAAATATAAAAACTTTAGATTTATTTATTTTTTTACTTCCGTGGAACACAAAAGGTTAGTTTTCGAAGAGTATGCTAAATTATTTTTTCCTGTATAATAAAAGTTAATGAGGATGAGGCTGTCAAGCTCTAAAATGACAAAAAGCGTCATAAAAGCAGCATAAAAGAAGTCCATATGATTTGTGCACTATATTCCAAGCCTTCTGAAACCATACGATAGCTTTGTGTGCGGAAATAATTTAGTTTCACTTTTTTCCTCCCACAATGTACTTCCCATCCAACATCACAGTCTGGTGTGATTTATACTTGAAAAACATGTGAATGTTCTTCCTCAAACTGAACTTTTATGGACTTTTTGAAGGTATGCTAGCTCTGACATTCATAAACCCTTTTCTATGCAAATGTGGAGCAGGTAGGCAAACACATTGTGCAGGATCACAGTGATTGTTCCTCTTCAGTCTTTGCACAGTGAGACAGCTATAAATCTTATGGTTGATGTACAGTTAACGGCGCCTTTATCTCTGAAATCTTGGATTAATCATCGAGCGGCAATTAGGAATTGTTTGCACAGTAGGAAATCTACCTCTCTGACTGAGTGCAACAGAATATTTATTATGTATGAAGAACAGCTTCAGTTCTCGGTTTCTTTCTCTTGGTGCCCTTCTATCATTATATTCTACGTTTCCAGTGCAGTATTTCCCTACAGTAAATATGAGCAGGTGTGCATAAGTTATTCATATATTTGCATATTTGATAGATAGATAGATAGATAGATAGATAGATAGATAGATAGATAGATAGATAGATAGATAGATAGATAGATAGATAGATAGATAGATAGCAAGATGAAATAATCTCCCCAGTCAAACAAGCAAGTTGAGTGCATGCAGTACTATTTAATAAAATTTTTTTTTTACTAAAATCACATGAAAAATCAGACCAGATGTGACATTATTCCTTTTTTCCCCTGGTAAAAGCAGCCAAATCATTAGCTATTATCCTAATTTACTCCCTAACAGAGGCAGAGAAACACGAATAATACGTTTTTATGAAGAATATGCTTTTTGTACTCATATTCCTTTCTTAGTTGAAGTCAGCCAGCAGAGCTAGATATCAGCCGGTCTATTAAGAGTGTACTGAGTGACTCAACTTCTCGCCCATATTCACCTCAGTCAAGGTTTCCTTTCCCTGTGCATATGTCATACAGCACCACTCTATAAACAAAATTATTATTCGTTGCAAATCTGATTGGCTGCTGACCTCTAGCAGAGTAAAAAGCGATAACTTCTCTTTCTCTCTCATTCTTTCCCTTACGCAGTGTTATTACCAGTTTCATGTCAGCTCAGTTTCCATAGCAACCTGTCTCAGCACAGAGCTAACGGTGGAAATCTTCAGTGCCTAAGTGTTTCGTCCAAGTGACAGAGAGTCAACTAAAGTTCAGTCACCCAAACCAGATTGATGTCTCTCCAGCGCACCATGACCCCCCCTGCATATGACCGTCAAATCACAAATTCTCAGTCAAAACATTATCAAACCCAATGAAGAAGTGTCCGAGATTGCCTTTTTCGTATTGGGTGCATATGAGAAAGACTGATTAGATGCGAGCTCTAGGGAAATTGATGTAAAATTGACAAAAATTGCTTATGCTGTTTTATACATTTAGCTAACCATTTTACATTTACAGTAAAGCGTATTAAATGATATGGAATTAAAAATAAATATAGAAATAATACAATAATTTATAAAGTGTTACAGTATGTTAAATTTTAGTCATCTGTATTAAAATCAATTGTTGATGGAGCTCTGCTACAGCCAAATACATAATTGATATATCATGCGGTTTTGTATATTTAACATACTGATATGCAGAAATCCTGTAACATATATTTCAGTCATATTTATTATGTAAATAAGCTCAGCCAGGATTGGGTGCATATGAGAAAGACTGATTAGATGCGAGCTCTAGGGAAATTGATGTAAAATTGACAAAAATTGCTTATGATGTTTTATACATTTAGCTAACCATTTTACATTTACAGTAAAGCGTATTAAATGATATGGAATTAAAAATAAATATAGAAATAATACAATAATTTATAAAATGTTACAGTATGTTAAATTTTAGTAATCTGTATTAAAATCAATTGTTGATGGAGCTCTGCTACAGCCAAATACATAATTGATATATCATGCGGTTTTGTATATTAAACATACTGATATGCAGAAATCCTGTAACATATATTTCAGTCATATTTATTATGTAAATAAGCTCAGCCAGACTTCCAAACTCCTGATGTTTTTTCCTGATGCAGTTTTTAGAATTTTATGACTGAACGTTTTATCGACCTTCACATTGATCAAACAGAAACTGTAAATAAAACTGTATCCCCACCCCCCCCCCCCCCCAAAAGAAAACGAAACCTGGCCAAACAGAGGAAGTAATCTCGTGAAAGAGAAATGAATCTTACTCCAAAAACACCCGTTAACATTGTAACTGCAAACAATTACATTAATTTAAATGTATATTAAATACCGGTAAATAAAATGAAAGCTTTACGAACATAAACATTATTTAGCCTATGTAGTTCCTTTCACTCCACAACAAATCCTTTACATACGGTATTACAGAAAAAGAATGATAAAATAAGCAGCTATAAAAATTATATATTAAACAATAATATAAAAAAAACGCTACAGGCTAGTGGCATTTATGATAAACATACAAACGTCAAGCAAAACTGAAATGGCATTGTGCTCACGAGCCTCTCTCATTCGACAAGAATCCAAATGTTTCCATTTTGCCATGATTTGTAACATTTGATTGTTAAACTCTTATTCATTATGTAGCCTAAACAAGGCTTTATACTTCACTCATGTTCCAATATCCACGTAAAATTATTCACATGTGCAACAATGTTTGTTTGGGCGCTGCACGCTGATTTTACAGAGGACTGCATTTTAGTTTGATGATGAATGGCTGAAATGTCAAGCAACGCTAGAACTAATATTTTTCCCCATCACCATGTACATTTTACGAGCTTCAATGATGACGGCAAAAGAAATGTACAAGTACAACAAAATTCATAAATAATAATAATAAAATTTAAATAAAAAGCATGTATATGAAATTCATATTGACAATAACAAAACTCTAATATCGTCAAACAATATGGTACCATGATATCATGCATTCTTAGCAATCAGTATTTCTCTTTTGGTGTTCCACAAAATGTATACAGGTTCGAAATGACAAGCAAAGAGTGACACGATTTTAATTTCTTTAAGATTTTATTCCACTTCACCTGGTTCCTAATAGCAGGTTTCTCTCCGGTGCCATTTAAAATCACTTTCCCAGAGTGTAGAATTGCTTTACTCTATCAGAGAGGCACCATTTTATATTTAAAAGTGCATCACCCTGTAACTCATAACATTAGTAAAAGCAGATGTTAATGAGCGTTGCTAGAGATTTGAGGTCGAGAGGAAACTGATTCACACTTCTTGATTGGAGTCTCATTGGTAATGAAAAACCAAAAAAAAAAAAACAGTAGCCTTTGCATTAAGAGACTCATAATGAAATGCAAACATTTTCTATAGGCCTTAATCTACATTAGTATTGCAGTGAAAAGACAATCGGAGAAGAAAGAGTTCTCGTTTCAGTGTGCAATTACACCAGTGTTTCTTTAACCGGACAGAGCAATCCACTATAAAGCCCAAGCATCAATATCATGGTAAATGATACCTAACATTGAGGCCTTAAAATGGAAAATTACTAAAGAGAATGGAAATCACCTTCCCCGGAAGATGAATGCATAGCGATCGGCCCCTCTTTGCCAGGCATTCTGCATTTTGTAACTTTATGGTGCACATGTATTTTCTTTCTTGCTTTCTTCTTATATTTGTAATTATTTTTTTGTTTGATTGTTTTAATGTCTGACCAAAGGACTACAGTTGGAAATTAGCCAGCTAGCCACTTTGGATAAAGCATGTTCCAAATGAATTAATTAGTGGATTAATTCACCACTGGCCAATGTACACGGCATGGACGACAGGTTTGTGTAACCAAACTACATTTCCCATGATCCTCTGAAAAAGAACAAGAATGATAAATCACACAGAACATAAGCATCACGTACACACCTAATTTGCTATTTGTTCTGTTGCATTAAGCACCAAAAAAGTTTTCCGCCTTTCTCAGGATATAAGAGAGAAATATAACAAATGGTTTAGCGACTCACACAATACACATCCTGTCATAATTACATTTTCTGAACTTTGTAAACTAGAAGAGCATCACATGTTTCTACAGCCAGGATAGGGGTTTTGTTTAGTGGATCTTAATTTTATCCCAAACGTTGAGAATTAAACCACTCACACACAGGTTATTACACGGTTAGTGAATACGACACAAACATATATTCTTAACAGGTAAAGCATGCAAGTCAATATTACATGTAGCCTATATATTAGGGATGTAATGATATTATCAATAGCATGGTATCGCGATAGCAAAACTGTCTCGATATTATCATGGTCACATGACGATATGAAAAGTTCTGTTTTGTGTCATTATGCTTTGGCACAGTATCTGTCAAACGAACTAAAACCGAAAGCACAATATGGCTTAATCCCTTCATCAAGTCTGATTGCACTGCGTGTTTCAAAGCGAAGTGCGCACTTCGTTCACACGATCAGTTCATGATCCGGTGTTTTCCGTGCCTCAGAACGGCTGAGTTCACAGTGAATGCAGTGATCTTGTTTATTTCATGTGCTGTGGGTTTAGCGTGCATTTCGGAAAGCAACGGCCAACAGTTATGCTTTATTTTCACATTTTCATAATTCCCAACATTTTAATGTAGATTTGTAGTGAGAGGCGTTTTTGTAAGTCTGTTTTCACTGAAGCTGGAGCTTTTCTTCATACTAAAAGCTGTTTAAAATAAAAGTGCAGTATGAAGTGCTGACAGCTAGCGGTTTAAATGCAGTCCAAATTCAAAATATATCTTTCAAGTGTAGAATTTAGGAAATAAGTGCAATTTCCTTACCATAGTGTAAGGCAAAAATAATATACTTATGAAAGATTTATTTATTTTACAGTGCAACTGTTTTACAATATATGGCTATTACTGTCATAGGGATAAAACATACTGTAAAATTGTTTATTATTATTATATTCTAATTGGTCTGTCTTCTTAAACACCAGTGTGAATGTAATTTAGACTGAGACAGTATATCAAAACTAAAAAGAGGGTTGAGTCCCCTTTCAAGTTCAGGTACAAGTCAATTTAATGACTTGTACGTTTTCTTAGTTAAGAACATGGGTTTATTGTAATTGTTATTGTAATTGGCTTTATTCTAATTTTGAACTGTCAAAATGTACAACATTTTAATTTTTTCCAAGTCTTCATTTGTCTTTTTTTTTTATATCGTAAAATAAATATCGTATCGTGGACTTCATATCGAGATATTATCGTATCGTGAGTATGTCACCATTGGAAAGCTGTCAGTCAATAAATGGGAAAGAGTAACTGGCATTACTTTTTTGAAAAAGTAACTCAGATATTTTCTTGTAAATTAAAAAAGTAATGCGTTACTTTACTAGTTACTTGAAAAAAGTTATCTGATTACGTAACTCGCATTACTTGTAATGAGTTACCCCCAACACTGGTAATGATATTATCAATAGCATGGTATCGCGATAGCAAAACTGTCTCGATATTATCATGGTCACATGACGATATGAAAAGTTCTGTTTTGTGTCATTATGCTTTGGCACAGTATCTGTCAAACGAACTAAAACCGAAAGCACAATATGGCTTAATCCCTTCATCAAGTCTGATTGCACTGCGTGTTTCAAAGCGAAGTGCGCACTTCGTTCACACGATCAGTTCATGATCCGGTGTTTTCCGTGCCTCAGAACGGCTGAGTTCACAGTGAATGCAGTGATCTTGTTTATTTCATGTGCTGTGGGTTTAGCGTGCATTTCGGAAAGCAACGGCCAACAGTTATGCTTTATTTTCACATTTTCATAATTCCCAACATTTTAATGTAGATTTGTAGTGAGAGGCGTTTTTGTAAGTCTGTTTTCACTGAAGCTGGAGCTTTTCTTCATACTAAAAGCTGTTTAAAATAAAAGTGCAGTATGAAGTGCTGACAGCTAGCGGTTTAAATGCAGTCCAAATTCAAAATATATCTTTCAAGTGTAGAATTTAGGAAATAAGTGCAATTTCCTTACCATAGTGTAAGGCAAAAATAATATACTTATGAAAGATTTATTTATTTTACAGTGCAACTGTTTTACAATATATGGCTATTACTGTCATAGGGATAAAACATACTGTAAAATTGTTTATTATTATTATATTCTAATTGGTCTGTCTTCTTAAACACCAGTGTGAATGTAATTTAGACTGAGACAGTATATCAAAACTAAAAAGAGGGTTGAGTCCCCTTTCAAGTTCAGGTACAAGTCAATTTAATGACTTGTACGTTTTCTTAGTTAAGAACATGGGTTTATTGTAATTGTTATTGTAATTGGCTTTATTCTAATTTTGAACTGTCAAAATGTACAACATTTTAATTTTTTCCAAGTCTTCATTTGTCTTTTTTTTTTATATCGTAAAATAAATATCGTATCGTGGACTTCATATCGAGATATTATCGTATCGTGAGTATGTCACCATTTTTCCCAGTAAATATATTTCTAAAGGTGCTGTTGACAGGGAATTTTCACCAGATGTCGAGTAATCTATATACAAAGAAAACGAAACAAATAAGTTCAGAAATTAAGTTCTGTGTAATAAAATGGAATGACACAGGGAAAAAGTATTGAACACACGAAGAAAGGTAGTTGCAAAAAGGCATGGAAGGCCAAGACACCAGCAGAAATCTATCAGTAATTAGAAAGCAATCCTGCCCCTCAGTGGAAATTAATATTAGCTGGTTCAGTTCCAACACCTACAGTACCAGGATGATGAAGATGAAACAAGGGTGGACATTTCAGCAAGACAATGATCCCAAACACAGCCAAGGAAACTCTTGATTGGTTTCAGAAAAATAAAATAAAGCTGCTAGAATGGCCCAGACAATCTCCTGACTTGAATCCAATAGAAGATAAGAATTAAAGATCAGAATTCATAGAAGAGGCACATGGAACCTTCCCGATTTGAAGACTCTGTTGAAGAATTAGCCAAAATCACCAACAAAACAAAAACACCATACAGGAGGCATCTTGAATCTGTCATTACCAACAAAGGCTTTTGTACAAAGTATTAATTAAATGTCAGTAGTTCAATACTTTTTCCCTGTGTCATTCCATTGTTTTACCCAAAACGTAATTTCTGAACTTATTTGTTTTGTTTTAGTTGTATGTATGGATTACTTGGGTAGTTACCGACATCTGTTGAAAATGTCCTGTCAAAAGCACCTTTAGAAATATATTTACTGGGAAAAATTATGACGTGTTCAATACATATTTTACCCCCGCTGTATACACATGCAAATGGAAAGCACAATTGATTAACTCTAAAACAAATTAAACTGAAAGATGTCAAGAAGAACCTGCACGAGAGATTCAAATGTAATTCCCTCTCAAAGACCTTCCAATGATTTGCTGGAGCACTTTCAGGGTCAACCTTTAAACGTTGTAAATCCTTACACCTGTATCACCTCATTTCCAATTCACTCTTCTTTTCGAATGCCATGATAAGCTGCTCTTCTTGACCCCCCCACCCCTTATTTGCGATAAATCAGCAAGCCTTTCAGTAATGTTCCTCACTAACAAGTGTGGAGAAAACGCTCCAAAGCTCTTTGCAGCATCCAACAACTATCATTGTTCTTTAAAGACGACTGTTGCTGTGTTACAACTACAGATAAACAATGAACAAAAGACAGCATCATACATGTTTAACATACCTACAGATAAAGAAAAACTAGACTAGACATGTAACTCCACCATAGGTATTGCCAGTGCATTACAAAATGGTTCTGGGTACAAAAAAAAAGTAGTATATGACTGGCTCTTGGCCAGATAATAACTTAAAAGAGCTCTTTTTAAAGATTAATAGAAACATTATGCATGGCAGGAATGAGAGCTTTTCATATTTCGCTTGCTCATAGAATTGTGTAATCTAGCTTCATTGTCTGGCTGCAAGTTGACGTGATCGCGATAAAGCTTAGTGGGAGTTATTCTTCTTTCTTTTTTTTTTCGTCTTACTGCTTTTTCTTCCTCTAAAGTTATATTAAGTGCAATGAAAACCTGCTAGGACTTAAAACGATAGCAAACTCCTGACTGTATTTTAATAGCAGTACACAACAAGGGATTTCAGTTGGTTATAAACACCCAGCTGGGAAAACACAGAGGGAAACTCAACGGAAATTAGAGTTTAAAGCAAAAAGGAGGGGGGGGGGGGGATTTTCTTTCTTTTTTAAACAAAGATAATTCATAAGACAGTCTCATGGGTATTAGGTGTTTTAATTTTGAGGGTAATATCCGGAAGGTAGGACACTTGGTCTTAAATTTGTGTGAAGGTAAGTAGGCTAACATTAATTACACTTGTGTACCTTGAAATGTATGTATACTAGAAGACGTATAGGCCTAAAATGACTCTCTTCTCCTTGAAGAAACTGCAAACTACATCAGTTTTGCTTTGTATGTGACACTGTACTCAAAGATAGGCTAGGTAACTTTGTTTTTGAGTTTACATGTTTCAGTCTGACATCACAAGAAAGGCTCTACACACAATTAAGCGATTAGCAAAGTTTCCAATTACAATCCAATTACCAATGACAGTGCAAGTCATAAGACTGAAGAGATTGATCACTTTCGTTCAGCCCTGGTGAACCACAATTGGCTGACGTGAAGAAATACTCGCAGTAGTATTTCTTTTGCTGGACAAAATTAAACCAAAATCTGATATCATCTCTCACAATATCCTGATCAGGGTTATTATAGATCACTAGAACTTATAATACACATATAAACATAAAATATAAATAACTAATAAATAAATAAGAAAATTAAAACATGCAGACATGTTTTAGAAAAATAATAAAAATGACAAAAACAAACGTCAAAACTACTAATTTTTAAATCTAACAATCTATGACAAAATATTAACAAAAACTTTAATCTTATTTCAATCATACTAGAACAACACTGATGCTGATGATGTTGCGATCTAAAAGGAGCATGCTATTTTTCATTGTGATTATTTTTTTTTTTTATCAAAGTATATCAGATTGTACTGCACTCTACTGTTGCACAGAGGATTAAAGTAATTGAAGAAGATTATTTAATCAGTGGCAGATTGAACAGGCTGATGCTGAAACATAAGAGCATGTGTTCAGAGCCATTTATTGTCAACAGATACTCTGCATGTCAGCAACACATCTGGCTCAGGTAGCAACAGCTTTTCATGCTGTTATGCAAAAGAAGCCATTAAAACAGATTTATTCTCATGACAAGGGTAGTAATATTAAGCAATTTTAGTTTATCAAAGGAATGCTACATTTCTCCAAATATGTTCTGATGAAGAAATAAACTCATCTATATGGCTTTTTATGGAATCACACAAGTCATTTATGGATTAAGGGTTTTTTTTATTTGTTTTTTTATTGCGTCACAAAAAATAACAACGCTTGCTCGCTTGCTTTGACATAATTATAAAGTCCAATTTTTATTTATAGTCTTTGTGAGAAGCAGAATCAAAAACAGATTGCATAAAATCACATATTCTGACATGATAATAATGCTCATTAAAAGCATCCCTCTAATAAATGTAATTAAATCTGAATATAATTAACTTACCGAAACATCTCAGGCAAACGAGTTCCTAAAATGTTAAGCAGTTTAAACTCTGTGAGCTTCAATTCTTTAATTCAAGTTAGTGACATTATATAAATAACAGTTATGTGCAAATAACTGTAACACACTGACATTTAAAGGAGAATACATTTGAAGCTCTCATGTATTTTCAGCTTTATGCTTTTTTTTAATTATGTCCAAATTCTATTTCTATCCAGCCCCATATTTCTGTGCAATGCAGTGTTTAAAAGCATATTCCGCTCATTCCCTATCAGAGATGAGATTAGAGAATAATCTACAAGAGACGCATCGGTGAGTTTCCCACAAAACAGGTCAGACCAACAACCAACTGGTCCGTTCTGATAATGAACCATCTACAGATGTTGTTGTTATTGTTTCACAGACTTGTAGAGGGGAGGGCTGAAAACATTTGCATGTATATTTACAGAGATAATGACAGTGTTAACCGGGAAAATGTCAGATGCTCAAGTCAACTCTTGAGACGTCCAATTAGATGGATGATAAAGCTGAGGACTACTCAATTATGTGTGGGCACTTCACCCTCCTGAAAACGCATTAAGATATAAATATCTCTGTCATATGGTAATCCAGAAAGACATACGAGCAGTGCTGTGGAGGGCAGCAGATTCCTCAGGTTTTTATTTGTGTATATTTCCTCCAAGACGCCGCTCAAAACTTGGGTTGGAACAATTTTTAAAAAAATGTTTCTGGATAAAGGCTCTTACAGTATGCCCACCAAGGCTGCAGTTATTTAAAATTAAAATATACATATTGTGAAATATTATTACAATTTAATATAATGTTTATTTTGTATTTTTTATTATTGTTAGTATTATTATTTCTTTTAAAATGTAGTTCATTTCTGTGATGCAATTTTTTTTTGCATCATTACTCCAGTCTTCAGTGTCGCGTAATCCTTCAGAAATCAATACGCTTATTTGGTGCACAAAAAACGCTTTTACATCTAATATTGATGAGATTTTTTGGATTATTTCCAATAAGCCGAATCTGTTGAAAGTCATTCAGATTCACTGACTCATTTTGAGGGTTATACACAGTTAATCCAGTAGGTGGAGACAAGAAAGTGTATTTTTGTGTGTTCTGCACTCATAGAGTCACTGGATTGTTTATTCATATTCAACTGATTCATTATAAACCATTTCTTTCATCCGTGCATTTATCTCATTGTTGTGTATGACTCACATGCCAAACTGATTTGAACGGCGCAATCCAGCTGATCCTCCGTCACAAACGAGATGTTTCGTCCATTTAGTTACTAACGAGATGGCCCAGTTCATTCAATTTGTTCACCAACGAGCTTCGAATCTCGTTCAGACTCAAAATAATGGCACGTTCAGCACAGGGGGCATAGTCACAGCCCGTACTCGAATGCTATTGGTTCATGCTATTGTCAGTTTTTGAAGGCCGCTTTCATGCACACAAAAGAGAGAATTCAAAAGAAAATGTCAGAATAGACTTATTTTAAAACACTTCATGAACCAATCACAAGGTCTGCAGGAACGTCATGATTATATTTGTTCTGTATAAGAATTTTTAAAACGTTTTGTCATTGTCTAACCATTGCTATTGAGGATTGTCATCCCCTAATCACCTTCTCAGTGCTCAAATATGTATAAGAATAGTCCTTCTGAAAAACTTCAAGTGCCTATTGTTCAACTATCATCATTTTTGTTTGTGAAAAATCCTGTCAGCAATGATAAAACATTATCCATTCATCAGCATTTCATTCTTTCTATCAGTCCCCCCTAAAAAAAAAAAAACGTCACAAATGTTATGCTGCACTGGCCACATAAAGTATACTGCTCAGCATTTATGCAAAGAGACACATCCGTGGAAAAATTCGGTTTTGAGGCAGGCTATTTTTCTTATGCAGATGTAGAACTGCCCTTATGGTGTGCATTGCATGGTTAAGATTTAAATTAGAGTAACAGCATATTGTACAAAATCCGCATAAAATGGCAATTCACTAAACAAATCCGAAGTCTTGCTCAGCCTTAAGTCACGAAAAACCACATTTGCTAAAATTCAAGAGAGAACTGCTAGGAGGTTCCCCAGGCATGAAGCTAAATATTTATAAATATTTTGACTCCATTATACTGTACTTACAGAATAATCATTTTGTAACATTTCCAATATCTCTTTAGCAGTGAATACATGCAGTCTTAAGAATTCCTGAATTAAAAGTTATCGCCTTGACACAGGCGTGAGATTTTAAAATGCATGCAGTATTTAAAGATTTATCTGTTTACTAATTCATTTGTTTTATGAGAAACAGTGATCATATATGGAAAATATAATGTGGCTGGTTTCCCAACATGGATAGATCAGTCCATGGGACAACTGAGATTTATTGGGGTCTTTTTGTCTCTCAAAAGCTTTTCCACTGTGTCCTCTAATGCCTGCTGTAAGTAGAAACCCCCGGTGGAGGAAAAGCATTTGCCAAACTGGGTCTTTGAGAGTAATTGTGGATCCCGTACCTCGACTGTGGTGAACTAGAAGAGCTCTTGCAGCTGACAAACGATGCAGCCAGTATGACCTGGCAGAGTGAACAGCGACAAGCATCCAGATGCGACTGGCAATAGGCTGACGTCCGTATCTTTTGATGCATGATAGAGAGGGATAGAATAGTCAGTGTGGTGCCACAGTTTGCCACTGACAGCACAGACATATGTTTGCAAAAAATAAAAAATAAAATAAAGTGACGGCAAGCTATAGTAACATTTATCTGTGCACCACAAAACATAACTAAATTTGTCAAAGCTGCTGGACATTATCATGTGTCTGAACGACACAAAACACGAACATAATTGTTAAGATTTATAAATATTTTTATATGCATTTCATTTTCAGACATTTCTCACACAAAGCTATTGTGTAAGAAAAATAGGCAGACAAGCAGAATGGACTACTCTCGTAATGGTTGGTGTCTAATAGTAAAAATCTTAAGTTAATTTGCATCACTGGTATATTAGCAAAAGCAGCTCAGACAATATAAAAAAAAAACATACAAAATTAACATTAACAAAATATTATTTATGCATTGTTTATGGAACATTTTTATGAGGCATTTCAGTTGGACATTCATTTCTTAAATGTTACTACTTGTTTTAGAATGTTCAAAAGTAACATTTCCACGTTTGCAAAATTTGAAAAAAAAAACGAAACAAAAAAAATCTAGAAACCATGAGCAAACTTTTCAAAACATAAACAATTAGACAATTTGAGAGTTCAGTGAACACTCAAAAGACAACGGTTTCATAACTCAATGGGAATGTCAGCAAGATGAGCATATTTTTATTATCTGGAAAGACAGAAAATCCTATGGTTTGGTATGACATGACGGCTAGTGCATTATGACAGAAATTTCATTTCAACCTTGAAAGTTTAGCCTTAAAGGTAAACTAATAAAATCCACAGGAGTCGAATATGGCAACAGAGTGACATTTGGTAGTGCAGGATAAAAGCAGCTCAGGTAATGTTTTTCACTGTGGAGGCATGTTGAAAAACGACATTAAAGAGCTTATTTATTAGCTGTTTGCCACTGACAGCACAGACATATGTTTGCAAAAAATAAAAAATAAAATAAAGTGACGGCAAGCTATAGTAACATTTATCTGTGCACCACAAAACATAACTAAATTTGTCAAAGCTGCTGGACATTATCATGTGTCTGAACGACACAAAACACGAACATAATTGTTAAGATTTATAAATATTTTTATATGCATTTCATTTTCAGACATTTCTCACACAAAGCTATTGTGTAAGAAAAATAGGCAGACAAGCAGAATGGACTACTCTCGTAATGGTTGGTGTCTAATAGTAAAAATCTTAAGTTAATTTGCATCACTGGTATATTAGCAAAAGCAGCTCAGACAATATAAAAAAAAAAACATACAAAATTAACATTAACAAAATATTATTTATGCATTGTTTATGGAACATTTTTATGAGGCATTTCAGTTGGACATTCATTTCTTAAATGTTACTACTTGTTTTAGAATATTCAAAAGTAACATTTCCACGTTTGCAAAATTTGAAAAAAAAACGAAACAAAAAAAATCTAGAAACCATGAGCAAACTTTTCAAAACATAAACAATTAGACAATTTGAGAGTTCAGTGAACACTCAAAAGACAACGGTTTCATAACTCAATGGGAATGTCAGCAAGATGAGCATATTTTTATTATCTGGAAAGACAGAAAATCCTATGGTTTGGTATGACATGACGGCTAGTGCATTATGACAGAAATTTCATTTCAACCTTGAAAGTTTAGCCTTAAAGGTAAACTAATAAAATCCACAGGAGTCGAATATGGCAACAGAGTGACATTTGGTAGTGCAGGATAAAAGCAGCTCAGGTAATGTTTTTCACTGTGGAGGCATGTTGAAAAACGACATTAAAGAGCTTATTTATTAGCTGATGCTTCCTTGAAATATAAGTTTCAGGGCTTGCGAGCTGTTCAGCATGACATTTGATCAGAAAACACCCCAGTTTTCGTTTTCATGCATATCTTGCAGTGTGCAAAGGAAGTCAACAATCCGAAAACCAGTTATAATATTATAATGGAAAAAACAGCGGGGGTTCCTGACTGAGTTCCAGTGTACATGAAGCAAAATGTGTGAAACTAACCGGCTAATTTGTCTTTGCTTTTTGATACTGCACCCGAACATCTTTTGTCTAAACAGTCTTTTGTAAATGCCTCTGTTTTTCTCAGGAATTAAAAGATAAATGGGGTTCAACTCGACAACAGTTGTGTTGGTGAGATCTATGCAATGCATCCGTAACGCAAATTATGTCAGCATTGTGTCGAGTAACGGTTTGCAATGTGTGCAAATTGGCTTACCGTAATGTGTGATGAGGCAAATGCAGTTTCCATGATATCACGGCCCGACTGTGCTCGCAGCTGGAGAGGATTGACAGTCGTTTCTCAGTAAAGTTTATTTTTGAGCTCAAACTGATACTGATATAGCTTCTACTGATGGTTACAGAAAGCTGATGTTCACATGATCAAGACTCATTTGTAGCTGTTTGAATGCTTTGCTGATTCAAATTTTTTTTTGCAAACATATACAGTATATATATATATATATATATATATATATATATATATATACTGACTCCATTATATGTATATATATATATATATTGCAAAAAAATATTTTCAAAAAAGGTTATTAGATTGTGCTTTACAAGAAAGTACTTTCAGACTGTGTACTTTAAAATGTCATGCTTAGTTCAATGTTAATTGGAAAGGAACTGAGCGAAAATTGTTTCCAAACTTTAAGGTTCTGCATTAAATTAGAGACACTGACCATGTCAAATCATTTGAGTTCAAAAGATCAGATATAGGCTACTTGTTTCCATTGAAGTTCATAATGCTCTGAACATCTCAAATCATCCTGGAGCTCATCAGGGTCTGTTCATGTGCACTCTAAAAAATGCTGGGTTAAATACAACCCAGTGCTGGGTAAAATAGGCACAAACCCAGCAATTGGGTTGTTTTGACCCAGCGGTTGGGTTA
>NW_015505844.1:489635-500182 GCF_001515645.1 Sinocyclocheilus grahami
ATATATATATATATATATATATATATATATATATATATATACTGACTCCATTATATGTATATATATATATATATTGCAAAAAAATATTTTCAAAAAAGGTTATTAGATTGTGCTTTACAAGAAAGTACTTTCAGACTGTGTACTTTAAAATGTCATGCTTAATTCAATGTTAATTGGAAAGGAACTGAGCGAAAATTGTTTCCAAACTTTAAGGTTCTGCATTAAATTAGAGACACTGACCATGTCAAATCATTTGAGTTCAAAAGATCAGATATAGGCTACTTGTTTCCATTGAAGTTCATAATGCTCTGAACATCTCAAATCATCCTGGAGCTCATCAGGGTCTGTTCATGTGCACTCTAAAAAATGCTGGGTTAAATACAACCCAGTGCTGGGTAAAATAGGCACAAACCCAGCAATTGGGTTGTTTTGACCCAGCGGTTGGGTTAAATGTTTAACCCAACCTTCTGGGTAGTAACCCAACCGCTGGGTCAAAACAACCCAATTGCTGGGTTTGTCCCTATTTTACCCAGCACTGGGTTGCATTTAACCCAGCATTTTTTTAGAGTGTAGCTTCAGTGCTGTTCAATAAACCAACAAAAATACATCTATCAACGCAAGAAATTATGAAATACGTGTTTTTTTTTAATTACTCTACACATCCATTTGAACTCATTCTTTTGGATGGTTTAATTCTATATTTAGCTAACATATGTCCCGAAATGGAATTGGAGTAGCCCATAATTGAGCATTGCAATAAAGATCTTGTAGATTAATGGGTTAATTATGTCATTAAATGATACTCTGAAAAGGTCAATATGAATTTGCACTGTATTATATCAGTCAGGGCCTTGATTGGCTGCCTCACTTTGTTAAGACCTATTGGGAAGGCCTAGGTTCAGTATTTAAAGGCATGGGACATCACTTCCTCTGCTTTAGGGGCTTCAATAAATGAAAAGCCATCAGGTCAAGCCAACATAGACTCTTCACATGAACTGAAGTAATTTTAGACTTCTGCATAAACACAGAAATTAACTCTGTCCTCAGACAGTGACCCTAATTACCCTTTAGGTTGCCTTTAGTATATAAAAAAATCACAAGAACAAACTTGTAAATGGGTTTACTTGGGTCAGTACTGGTATGTTAACTACCAGCTATTTGTATTCGTTTTTTTGAATCACTTCAAGATCAGTGTTGGGGAATCTGCTTTGAATGCGCCTATCATTCTAGTTTTAAAGTATAGATTATACCCAGCTAACAAAACAATGTTCTAAGAACGTGTCAGTATTTCTGAATGTTTTTTTTAACTTTCAAAATGTTCAGTGTACTGTAGGTGAATGTTAGGGGAAAATGATCTTCTAATATTTTGAAAATGTTATGAGCATGTTTCATTTGAATATTCTCTCAAAGTTTAAAACACCCATTTTTAGATTTAAAGCTGTTTGTTCTAAGAATGTTTCATCTCCACATTATGATAACGTGTATCAAATATTAAGAACGCTTCATAAACAGTATTTTAAGAATGCGTTGTTCTAACCATCTACATAACATTTGAAAAAAAACTAAAGTTTTGGGTATTAATATTTGAAAATAGTGTCCGTGGGGAGGCCCTGCTCATGTAATGCACTTGAATGGACCAGTAATTATAAAACTAGGACATATAGCAATGGGAGATAATTAATATTACCAAGTCCCGGGGAGATTTTTTTTTTGTATTTTTTTTTATGAAATTTTGGATTTGACGGAGGCTTTCAATTATGTCAACCCCACTGGGTACTTATATCCAGAATGTATTACGTCTATATTAGGTGCCTGCACATGGCAATCACAAGGGATGTGAACCTACGATGGTTTGTTAGCTTTAATTCATTACACATGCCAACAAATAGCTGATTAAGTGAAAAATAAGCCTCCTCATTCACCATATGGATGCAAAGATGTCAGTTTGATGGACAATACTGTAGAAAACAAGCAGATACGGAAAACTGCCTTCACACCAAGGCTCCTTTCCTCCGGATGCAGGACTATAAAAGAGAAGCAAAACGTCATTGAAAACGTGTTGAGTTAAAAAGGAAACCTTTTGCCTTTGAAGAATTAAAGTTACAGTGCGTTTTCGTCTGACCCTTAGATAGGAAATCATCTTTTTTTTAAGTTAACTTTTACTAAAGCCAGTTTAGGAATGAGACCAGAGATCACAGCTATGGCCCTTTTGAAGGGTGATTTCTTATACAGCTTAGACTGAGATGAAATTGAATGACTCGCCTCTGGAACCTTGAAAATGTCTGAGTCATGAGCTTCTGCTGTGAAGACACTAGCTATGCTAGTTCAGCTTACTTCACATTGTTTTGGTCAAGAGCAATATGCCTTGTTTATATATAATTTATTATGCAATATAGAATTAATATTATATATTATAAATAAATATATATACATATATATATATTTATTAGGGATGCACTGATGTATCAGATAATATTTGGTATCTGCATTTATTTAAAAACAGCCGATGATCAGGGTCTATTATTTCCTGTCAGTCAAAAGGCTGTGAAAAGTGTTCAGACAGCAACTTGCATGAAAAAAAAAAAATATATATATATATATATATATATATATTGTTGAATTTAGGGCTGTCCGCAGGCTATACATTGTAGCGAATTTAACTCATGGGGAAATAGGGAAATATAACCATAACTAGTTATAATTAACTATTCATATTTTAGATCCACTGTAGATATTTAGCTGACCACTCAGGGTCAACCGCAGACGCTACAACATATCTATGGTTAACGCGGGTTCTATTTGGCCCTATAAACCAAATGTAGTGCAACCCAGGGTTTTCCCTTTACCAAACAGTTTTGTAATGCGCCTCCAATCCAATTATCACAAAGAGCTCTGTGCTTTGTTAGAATTGTACATCTGTATCCTGTACATTTTATCACAAAATTCAAACAAAAAATGTCATTTTGACATTCTTAAATGTGGCGTGAGAGATTGCTGTGGCTGCTTCAGTTTCAGTTCAGTCCAGTCTCTTCAATTTTTTGAGCAATGCTAAATGTATTAGTAGTGGTAGTATTACTGGAATTGATATTAAAGAACTTGTATTCCACTAGATATTAAGATAATTAATTCTATTGAATTCTGAGCTTTTTTTCTCTGAAATTTAACCAGTAGTGCTTTACATTTATATATGCATTTCTCTGAAAATGATTCAGAACCATTATGAAAAACCTCTATACAGTACCTCGACCTAGAATGCTCTTTAATGCCCATCCATCCAGAGAAAACTGCTGCTTTAATAATTTCCTTTTTTTCTTTACATGCACCTGATATCTTCCTGGGCATAAAATAAGCTATTTCACTCAACAGATCGACATCAGCATCCTTTGTTCTTCCAGTTCCAGACAACCGAAGAAGTGGGTCGTTGCAAGAAACGGGAAGCGCTCTGTCTTCGTGACCCTGGTCCCACACTAACTGACCTTGTTCAGCACCTGCTTTGATTAATTCTATTGGATTCTGAGCTTTTTTTCTCTGAAATTTAACCAGTAGTGCTTTACATTTATATATGCATTTCTCTGAAAATGATTCAGAACCATTATGAAAAACCTCTATACAGTACCTCGACCTAGAATGCTCTTTAATGCCCATCCATCCAGAGAAAACTGCTGCTTTAATCATTTCCTTTTTTTTCTTTACATGCACCTGATATCTTCCTGGGCATAAAATAAGCTATTTCACTCAACAGATCGACATCAGCATCCTTTGTTCTTCCAGTTCCAGACAACCGAAGAAGTGGGTCGTTGCAAGAAACGGGAAGCGCTCTGTCTTCGTGACCCTGGTCCCACACTAACTGACCTTGTTCAGCACCTGCTTTGCTTACCTAGCTAAAATAAATGCAACAAATACAATTGTTCATGGGAGATGTTTTGCACCAGAGGTATTGCTGAGATGTGTGTCTTCAGAGGACAAACATGTGGAGGGTGATTGAGGGATGAGTGTTGATTTCATGTGGTTCTGTATTAGATGTGTGGCTGTCTTTGGTGAGCTACAGTATTGTGTCTCAAGGGCAAAAAGTGGAATAAGGGATCATTAAAGGAATATTCTCTGAAAATTACTTTTTGTTTCTCAGAATAAACAACAGCACACAGGTTTGGAGTCACAAACACCAACAATGGCAGAGTAATCATTGTTTGGGTGAATTATTCATTTAAAATCCCCTATATAAAACTTTTCATCTGTTTCTTTTCTCTTTGTTAATCACTGTATAAAGCTTATGATTAAGGAACCCAGCATGAAACATATTGTTCTAAATTTAGCCTGCAAAATGTCTAAGTAAAAACATATTGAACGTTTCTCAAAAATGAGCAGTAATTTTCCAGTAAACGAAGATAATTAAAGCACTGTATGCCCGCACAAAACTCTTTGTTTATGTTGCTATATTTCAGCATATGGCAGTTTTAATTTGTCTATTTATCTTACTACTCTAATTATTATTTATGCTCATTTGAGATAAGGCTAATCTTCTAAAAAGGCGTGATTTATCTTCTTTAGACTTTCCACCACTCCCTGTATGAACACGGGCGACTGTAAATGAATTTATACGTCTGACAAAGAGCATTAAAACTGATTTACAGCTTCAGACGAGTGTACAAGTTACAGAGAAATAGCAATTAACTGTACTAAATTAAGGCAGAGTTGCAAAGTATTGTACTGTACTTAACTGGTAATTCAGCCCTCATCCTTCCAGGTCTCTGGCAGACAAGAAACCAACAAAGTCAGCATGGAATTCATATTGACACTCTTTACTGTCTTAACACGTGCTCCTGCGCTTATTGTGAGAAAACTGCAATTTGTACATTCCCTAAAAATGTGTAAATTGCAGATTTTTGAAATGTGTTTTCATTGTTACCTGACTGAATCAATACATGCAGATAGCATGTGACAATAATTGGCGCTATCTGCGGATGCAATTCATTCTTAGTGAATTCACCCTGTGTATTTTAACATTTATTCCACTGCAATATTGCACGTAAATCATTTTAAAAGTGATTTTTGTTTTTACTGAGAAATAAGTTGATATTAGTCCCTGTGGTGGTAATTGGAAGCATATGGCGAATGCCTTTGAGCTCAACTTGCATTGAACCCTCTAACGTTCCTTCAGAAGTGCAGAAGGGTTTTTAGGATTTTCATTTATACACAGAGTGACTAGTCTAAAATGACACATCTAAGCTGTGGGCAGCTCTAAGGGAGGACAGGGGATTCCATATGTAGTATAGCTATATGAATCGCTATATAAATATATGAAGTATATTTTTCACATTGACCTCCTTTCCAAACTCAGGCAGTGACGAGACGAAAGAGCTTTCAAACCCACCTGGATATCCGAATCTTCGCCTTTCTCATTTGAGAATGAGCAAAACAGCGAAAACAATTTGAGCAAAGAGACGAACAGAGGAAAAGCTTGCCTAGGAGTGTTAAAAATAAAAGAGACAAACAGTCTGAATTCATTATTTTATGAGAAGGAGAGAGTACTAAACTATGCCACTGTACTTCAACTCCATTGGGATGTTAACTGTTGCAACTAGATCTTTGAATCAGTGAATTGAACTCGAGAATCAGAACAGTGAACGAATAATTTAGATTTGATTCAGAAACTGGTTCATTTTGAAGATCAAACGATTCATTTATTAATCATAACTACTTCCCTCCTGAATGAGCCAAGAAAATATAAGTCAGATGTTAGTATTTTCATCATCATCATCCTGCTGCAACTAGATCTTTGAATCAGTGAATTGAACTCGAGAATCGGATCAGTGAACGAATCGTTTACATCTGATTCAGAATCTGGTTCATTTTGAAGATCAAACGATTCATTTATTAATCATAACTACTTCCCTCATGAATGAGCCAAGAAAAGATAAGTCAGATATTAGTATTTTCATCATCATCATAATCAATTTTGAAAAAAAACGAAACAAAAAAAAAACAGCTTGCATTTTGTAATTGTGTATATAGTAAAATGTCATATAATTCAATGACTCACTCAAAAAGAGTAATTTGTTTTCTTTCCAGAATGAATCTGTTTTTTTTTTACAACAAATTGGTTGAACAAATTATTCAGTGACTCGCTCATGTAGGCTAGTCAATTATTTTGTTCCCAAATGAGTCAGTTATAAAGGAATCTGTTGAGTAAATGATTCAATGACTCATCATAAATAAAACAGTTCTTTCCTGAATGAATCAGTGTTTGGGAAAGAATCGGTTGAATTAATGAGTCAACAAATGACTCATAATACAGTGTTTTGTCGACACCTACTGGTGTAACTATGCAAACCGAGCACTGCTGTTTAATAGTAATAGTTCTGAAAGTTACATTTAAAAAAAAATAAAAAAATCACAGGTTTACATGAGAAGTGAAACTAATACTCATAAATTTCAGGATGTCTACTATCAACTGAAATCAGACACAACTTGTTTCAAGTGACAGAACTGTATCATTTCACGCTGTAAGTTCAGTTCTTTGGGGAATGTGCCTTTTATTGGGCTGAACAAACCAAGGAATTATTATTATGCATCCCATCCATCAAGACTGAAGTGATATATGAAATGATTCTTCTTCTTTCCAGTTCCCAAACTTGGTGAGACTGATGTAGCTTCAATAACTTTGTGGATAATAATAAATTACAATATATGTATTTGTAAAAATCCACCTTAGTAACGTGCTCTTTGTAATATATGATGCGTTCTTTGTAAATATATGGCGATGTGATAAAAAAAGAACAGTTTACTAGAGTAAGGTTCACATTGCTGAACCACATATACATTTTACACATCCCTCTATATGTCCTCTATATAAATTCAGCTTTCATCCCTTGTTTCTTCTGAATCATTCTCAACCCTAAGGGCAGGAAACAAAGGCTGAGACGCTCTGTCACAGCGTTTCGTCACTCTCAGGCCAAGACTTCCTAATCTGATATTCTTCACTGTGTTTTATGATACAGAAATACTTGACCCTTTGTCTGCAAGATAAATCACGTCGCCTTAGGCAAGGTCTATCCTGCAGATTTTAGAAGTGTAAGTCCTAAAAAAGGACAAAAAGTAGAAAACAATAACAAGGATTTGCTTACTTAAGGGAAACAGCAAAGATTCTTCTGAATCTGGATCAGTTTTCTCATTTAATGCACAGAAAGCCCTTTCTATCTCTGTCACTGTCTGTCTACAAGTGCATGCACACGGTTAGATGTTAAATAAATCCCACTGTACGTCTCAATGGCATTAAATGCATAATTTTTGACATCTAATTTTCCACTCCTATGTCTTTAAAGCAAACTCCGCCCTATGCAGTGACACAACAATCCCATGTGGCCATTCTTTAATCTTTTAATGCCCCCATGCTGTGAATTCTGATATGACACGTGGTGTTATACCCCCCCACCCCAGTCACACAGGGTTTGATGTGTGCAAGCGTGCACACACATATGAATGCAATCAGACCGCATCAGTGTTAGGAATGAGGAGTGCTAGGTTGACTGATTAATTACTGTTTGTTAGATGCTGTATATTATTCAGTTGGCGGACACTCTGTCTGAATTAAACCTGTCATTTATTATGCATCAGAGATGGTGTCACTGATACTTTGATGTGTTTAACAGGTGTAGCGCAGGAATGCTAATGTTGGAATCATGTTTTTTTTTTTTTTTCATATATATATATATATATATATATATACTTTATTATCATTTTATAACAATTGTGGGTGTGTGGCTTTGTGTTATTTGTGTGTCTTTTCAACACAAAGTATCAAACAAAGTAACATGTTAATAATATTATAATTTTAAGTGGGCACATAGATTTTTATAGCAATTTAATATCTACATACGTTGCATTATTATTATTTTAAACCTTGCTTATAGACTTGAGTTGAGTTAGGTTGAAACACCAGATTTCCATTAGTCTTCAACCCCATGGTCAAATAAATTACAGTAACTGACTCATGGAAAGCTCATAATCTCTGGAATACAACAGTATTCTCAGGACAGAATCAAATGATATAAAACACATATATATATATATATATGTATACGTATATATATATATATATATGTGTGTATATATATATATATATACACACACACACACATGCATATTCACAGTCTGGGGAATGAATGAATGAATGAATGAATAATAAATCAGGATTTTGTTGCCGCTTAAGTACTTTGAGATTGTTGAGAATTTCATCATTTACAGGATTTCTTGAATGCTCAAATTTAATGATAATGGGATGTTATCCTCCCTTGAGTCAATGTTATGTGAAGAAGAGCAACAGAAATGCACACGATGCCGTGCTTTGTGTTTTAAACAGATCGAACTGTGGACACTGCGGTTGAGTTTGTGTTTCCTTTGGCATCAGGGTGTTTTAGTCTCAGTCATTTGCATTCCCTTGGCACCTTGCATCAATACAAAATGCTGCATGCTCATTGCTGTAATTCAGAGGACACACATTGTGGTTTTAAAGCCATATTTGTGGCATCCCTTAATAATCTTGGAAGTATAGATGTTTAAACTGAGTTGCTCTGCAGCATATTTTGTGGTCTTATTTGTTGTGCTTATTATTTATTCATTTACACTTTTTTTAATTATTTGAGACAAATAACAATTCTTCATTGGCAAGCAATAATTCTTCTAACATTGGTATTCTTCTCAGTGCAACCTGGCAAACACATCCAGCGATCTGTGACACTCTCTCCAGTAATAAAAGACAGAGGACAGGTGTAATTATTGCTCAGACAGGACATTTGCTTTAAAGTTTTAGTATGCCTTGCTGCCTAAAAATGACCTCTCCTCCCAAAAACAAACCTCAGATGCTTTCATCCCTTGTTTCTTCTGAATCATTCTCAACCCTAAGGGCAGGAAACAAAGGCTGAGAATACACAGACGTGTAATCGCAGACAAAGATGTTTTAGTTGCTTCACGTCTGCTAAAAATATCCAAAGGCTCCAGAAACCATCACTTATTGCTCAGTGAAAAATACATTTTAAATATGTTTAGAATAAAATTACTGATTTTTTTTAATATATTGTAATTTTATTGAAATTATGTATTTTTAATAAGTGATATATACTTTGATTGTTTCCCTCACACAGTGTGTCAAATTTCATGTAAAGTATGCTTTTTAGTGACACTTTCACTAAAAACATTTCTTAGTGTGATGAAAATGATGCCACAGCTTTTGTAATTAACATAAGTCTAAATCAATTTAAACACAACACATATTGAAAAGGTGTTTTTTTACGAATAATATATTCAACTATATGTAAGCATATATAGTGAATTATTGAATTTTATGAATTGTAATATATTAAAATTGCAAATCTGCACCAGGAACAACAGTTAAACAATAAAATCTATACATAAAAGTCATTTGAAAAGCAACACAAATAAATAATCTGTTTGTACATATATGTATTGTAATACTATAATTTGTATTTAATTAAATTATTATTGATTTTTTTTATTTTATAAACTGTAATTTATGACAATTTCATATCTGCATCTGAAAAATAAATAAATAAATAATTAAAATAAAATAAAAATAATTTGGAAAATCAGCCAAAAATAAACTAAATGAAGGCAGTGTAACAAGTGTCCAAGATACTTTAATTGTAATCTTCATCTAGGTCATAGTTATATAAATATCTGAACATTTATTTATTTACTTTTTTGTTTAATCGTATCTCAATATTTTATGAAGTTACTCTGTGTGGTATACCAAACACTCGTTATTTCTGACTCATTAGAGTCAGTATTTGTACTGCATTAGGAAGCTGCTGGGACTCAAGCATAACTCTCAATAATGTTTTAATTTCTAACACAAGTGACCTAGGGCCCGCAGGTATCATCAGAAACATACTCCCCCAGTATGTGTTTTATCACTGCTGTTAATTTTATGAGGGCAGTTAAGCAATGTGGAGAAACGCCTGCCAGCTAGCATACCGCTACTCACAGCGCTTTAGCTAAAGACAAAACCAGAAGGGAAAGACAAAGATTTAGATTTAGAAAGAATTAGGTTTGTGCTGCTGGTATGAGACCCTGGGAGACTGATGATGCCAGGTTTCAAGTGCAACAGGGTTTCTTCTCATGCATTCTAATGTTCTCTCTGTCTGTCTCTCTCACTCGCTCACAGAGAAGCCAGTGTCTGGTTTTGTGTGAGATGCATGTTTAAGTCCCCTGATGAGAGATGTTTACCCCTATAAGCTGCTTGTGTCCACAATACATGGTCTCAGATACTGGCGGAATAGTTTGGTTTAACAATTGTTGGAAAAGCTACTTTGAAACTGTAGCCTATCAAACTACAAGCTACTTAAAATCTAAAGTTCAGCTACAGACAAGCTGCCCATTAAAAAGTAGTTAAAAACAAGCTAATCTACAATTGTTAAGCCACTTACAGGGAAAACTCTATTAAAAATATTTAAGATAGTTATATAATTGTATGTCTATCTATCTATCTATCTATCTATCTATCTATCTATCTATCTATCTATCTATCTATC
>NW_015505844.1:500609-508657 GCF_001515645.1 Sinocyclocheilus grahami
TATATATATATATATATAATGCCAAGGCTGAATTTATTTGATCAAATAAAGTTCAGTAAAAATTCAGCTTTATAAACAGGCCTTAACTGTTTTAAAACAATGTCATCAAACAGTTGACATGATATTCCCTTTTTAAATTATTTTACATTATTTTTGCCAAGATTGCAATAAAACAAATTTAATCTGATTTATAAAACTTCTTGTTGACCATAATCAACTTTAGTGATTTTACAGGAATTCGTCTAGCAATTATTTAGCAAATAAAACCATTTGTGACAACTTCATATCTGGAAAAAAAATACATGCAACCTCAGATAGAAAGCACTGAGCAGCAGTTGACCTCAAACAATGCACTTTGACCTAAAATAGCCTTCGGTTTACTCAAGTGTCTCTCCACCAATGGGAGCGCAGCAATTTCATGCACATAAACCGGCTCGTGAAATGCATCTCAATTTGCCCACATTGATTCATTTCAAGCACTTCCATATCATTATGAGTATTTCAGTCAGTGACCCATGGAAATAGTGGTCAGAACACTGAATTATCCATTCAAATATAACCTGTTTTACACATAAATATGTAAAAAAAGAAAAGTGTTCTGAATACTAATTATTTGAAAATAGTTTGGTTCAGATTCAAGTGCATTATCAGGACAAACAATTAGTCATAACTTATGTGGATGCAATGTTCAACCATTAACACATCACTCCATATTTATTCTTGTAACTGTTTGGTGCAGATGTGAAAATACATAATTATTATTTTCAATTTATCTTCGAAAAGTATTAAAAGTAATAATTTGTTGCTTAATAAATGAAGGCCAAACCAGCATGTTTTCCACTAAATCCACAAAACCACACTTACGTTCAACATGAAACAAAAACAAATAATATAAACTTTTTAACCCTCATAATGAATTCAAAATGTGTGTACTATTTTCACATTTACATTTTTGTAATAGAACTCATTTTTTATTTTGGAATTAAAACCATGTTGTGTCTGATCAGCAACTTCTCATTAATGAGTATATTAATATAACAAAAGTTTTAAATGTTGCCATGTTATTGCTGCATTTACCCCCTTTTTAATGAATACATTCTTTTGAATTTCAAATTACACAAGAATCACACACACACACACAGGTTTGTTTTTATGGTTTATGGGGACTCTCCATAGGCGTAATGGTTTTTATATCATGATTGCCCAAAACAGTCCAACTTTATGAAACCTACATATTTTTTTCTATCAAAACAACATAGATATTACTTGGACAATGTAAAAAAAAAAAATGTACTTGCACAAATTTTCACTTTCAGAAGAAATGGCTATATCCCTTAAAAATAATTATAAAAATCTGAAACAAAAATAAACTGTGTGCATTTGAGGGTCTTAAAGCAATTTTTGCAGAGTTTTGACCATTTACTAAAAATTATGCTTTTTTTTAGACATCTCTTCCAAGTCAAAATGGACCCAGATACGTTATGAGGGTTATTAAAATATAATAATGATATACAATTTCAGGCTAATGTATTTCTATAATACTGACTGTCTGTACATATTTATGTTTGTGTTCTTCATAAATCAGAGGTCTTTATACTAATGGAGTAGATTGTTTCGAGTGCATACACTGTACTTATGTTTCAACGAGTCACATAATGATGGTCCAAACAAAACATGAGTATAAGAGATCCACTGTGCACTAATACTCTCTTTTGTGAGTGACAAGAATCAGTGAGTGGGACACTGTGGCGAGTGTTTATTGGTTATTGACCTGGCCGGTCAATAACCAATAAATTATCTATATTTTGATCTATATTTTGTTCTGTTGTTCTGAATGATTAATGCATGTTTTGAGTGAAAAGTGAAAGTGACGTGACATGTGGCCAAGTATGGTGACCCATACTCTGAATTAGTGCTCTGCATTTATCCCATCCTAAGTGCACACACACACAGCAGTGAACACACACACACCGTGAACACACACCCGGAGCAGTGGAAAGCCATTTTTATGCTGCGGCGCCTGGGGAGCAGTTGGGGGTTCGGTGCCTTGCTCAAGGGCACCTCAGTCGTGGTATTGAAGGTGGGAGAGAGCGCTGTACATTCACTCCCCCCACCTACAATCCCTGCCGGTACGAGACTCGAACCCACAACCTTTGGGTTACGAGTCTGACTCTCTAACCATTAGGCCACGACTTCCAAAAGCCTTCTTTGCAGCATAGATTTAGCCCTTTTCATCTGAAAAATAATCACATCAAGTCAATCAGAATGATATGATGAAGCTGTACATAATTTGTAAGGATAGATACAAAAACTCGCAGACTGTGGATTGCTAGCAATCACACGCATATCAGGAATGTGTCGCTGTGACAGACGAGTCAATGACAAATACAGATGTCTGAGATGAAGAAAATGAAAAACCTTTTTAAAGATTAGATGAAAATGTATTTGTGAAGTTCTAGGAATTTAATATTTGTATTAATCATTGTTTCATGGTTTTTTTAAAAACTTGTTTTCCATTTTCAAACAAAGTTTCTATAGTTCTATAATAAACAATAAATTATAACAATATGATAAATATAATATTGAATGTAAATTTTATTTAGAAAATAAATGAAACATACATTATTATTAAAATATAAAAAAATATGTCTTTTGATTATATATAATTTTTTTTAATATGTCTATATATTTCAGACTGATCATCTCAGGATGACACACTTTATGCCCAATAAAAGTTTCAAAATGTATTTTAGTTGAGAAATTGCAAACATGTTCATCAAATAAGAGGTGCATTGAAGCTGTTGTATTTATGAAAGACAGTGTCAGTCTATTTTTGAATTAATTAACCAATCTGGACACACACAAAAAAATAAGAGACATGTCATTGACCCAGACGTATTGATGAAGACTGCTTTTATACACACACATATATATATATATATATATATATATATATATAAACATAGGCCGGTGTTAAAGCATTTATACAGGACGGTTTGGTAACATGATTATATTGATGTACATGGTACTGCAAGGTAATTTAATAGTACTAACATGTCTTTGAAGTACCTTGAACTACTATATAAATATTACAGTAACCTCCTTGTTCATGCTGTTTTTGAACTTGGTGAATGAATGATGAGCATTTTTGAAATGTTACTTTAGAATGTTCGCTGAACATTCCGAAACAAGTAGCAACATTTTGTGAAATGTCAGATGAACGTCTAGCTAAAATGAACAATGTTTTTTGGGTTTTTTTCTCGAGAACATAAAGACCAGATCAATTTGAACGAATGTTCTAATGTTACAGGAAGAACGCTTTTCCAGCTTTGAAAGGACATTGCCGGAACGTTCTGAGAATGTTCCCTGTTAGCTGTGTATTAGTCTGAATCACGAGACAGTTGAAGTGTTTTCAGTTGGTCTGTTCCTGCAGGCCGTACTGTACATGTCGATGAGCTCAGCGGTCGCAGATGACCACGGTGGCCTGTGAATGTCTCCCCAGTGGGTCGTCTGTGTTTGTTCATTTTATGTCTGGCTGTCAAAGCTTTACATTGACCCTGAATCAGATTCACTGCTACGGTTTCGTAAAGCTGCTGAGATCACATGGATACATAAAGAAAAGGCAACATCCTGCTTTCACAAGTTCATTCTAGACAAAGAAGACCATTACTTCAAGTAAAACACAGGTAATTGTTAGACATATTATAATAATTATTGTCGTTAACATTCAGGGCTTGTAGTGTTCCCTTACCTTTACTGAACAATATAATGCTTCCTAATGTGAAAAAGGAAGATTGTGTGAATAATTTCCCAAACAACGCCAGTGCCCCCTAGTGTTTATTCAGGGTACTGCACCGAAACAGTAGCTATAAAGACATTACTTTTATTTATTTTATTTATTTATTTTAATGAGCAAACACTTAACCTTATGATCTATTAGATAGTATATGTAGTTATATACCATACACATTTGGCAGTGGAAAATACAATAGGCAGAAATTTAAAACATGATTTAAATGCATTGCTGTGGATTTGTGCATTTCAGCATTTTTAAAAGATGTGAGAGTGATTAGTACTAAATTATGAATAATGTTTTTATTATTATTATTATCATCAGTGTTTAAATACAGTTGTTGCTGCTTAATATTTTTGTGGAAGCCATCATGCATGTTTTAGTATTTTGATTAAATGTAAGTGTTTATTTAAAATGTAAATATTTTGTAGCATTATTAATGAGTTTGATGTCATATTTGAACAACTTACATATTTGATGCATCCTTGCAGAATAAATGTGTTTTTTTTTTTTTTTAATAAAATACAATTAAATACATAGCAGGGCAACTGTTTTCAGCATTGATAATAATCAGAAATATTTCTTGAGCAGCAAATCAGCATATTAGAATGATTTCTGAAGGATCATGTGACACTGAAGACCGGCGTAATGATGCTGAAAATTCAGCTTTTTATCACAGGAATTAATTACACTGTGAAATACATTCAAATAGAACTCAGTTATTTTAAATTGCACAATATCGCAGTTTCTTTTTTTTTTTTTTTTTTTTTTTCAGTATTTTTGTTCAAATAAATGCAGCCATGATGCATACTTCTATCAAAAACATTCAAAAATCTTAATTTTTCCAAACATTTGACTGGTAGTTTAGGATTATATGATGTCAAATGTGATATGCGTGTCCTATCTGCTGATATAGATAAAGCAATACAATAAAACTATGTGGCCATTCATCACCGAGGTTGTTATTTGTCCATTGCGCGCTTCTGCTTCCACATATACATGCACGCTGCTGTCTGACTGTTTGTCACACAACCTTCCCGTGGGTATTGGCTTATAATTATTTCTCTACATTTCTTGCCCAAAGCACCCCGAAGAGTCAAGCACCGCAGTACTCAAGGTAACAGGGAAAGTCAGTGCAAGAGGACGAGTTTGACAAGCTTCTATTAAGCAATTTGAGTTAATTAGCAACTTCTTCCATTATTCATGCAAGATCGGTGTTTGTTCTCTGTCGTAAATTAATGCAAACTTGAACAAAGTCGCCAAGTGTGACTACGTAATTATGTTTCTTCTATGTGTCTATTTATTTTCCCGACAAATCTGACGAGGGCGATGTTTGTCCTTTGTAATAAGGGGCAAGACATCTGTTTTTATTTATTATTTATTTATTTTTTAATTTTCTATGCCTCGGTATCATGAACATGACCCAGGGTCCATTAAGTGAGTTATCAAACATATTTTACATAATGGCTTTCTTGTGTTATTTGATAATTAGATGACAAATCTCAACCTTTCACAGAGAGCAAGCAAATAACGCTCGTTACTAATTCCGCTCATTACTCTAATGAGATGATTTCATTATCTTTGGAGGACTTTGTCAACCAGCAAGGGCAGATTCAAGTTCTACAAGGTGTATACGGTGTTTTGTCTTGACAAAAAAAAAAAGTCTAATTACTGATTCTTGAGTGCTGGATCAGGGGGTCAAGGTTTGGTTTTGGTTATAATCCAGTTAACCCCTACTTGGTAAATCCTGTAACTACACAATATATATATATATATATATATACACACATATATATATATATATATATATACACACACATATATATATATATATATATATATATATATATATATATATATAAAAAGTTTCCATTGAAAAAAAATCCATTGATGGCCATTCAAAAGCTACCCACACACTCACAAATATTACTTATTTTGTTCTCTCACTGAACCAATAAAGTGATTAACACCAACAAATACAAATAAAATGTGCACTGTTATGTCAAATATTTATTATGAATTGTGATAATTCTAGCATTAAACTTTCAAGCTCCATCTATAGACATCTGAGCTGTCAGAGATGACATTTGACTATATTTAACAAAAATGTACCAAATTATCATGTTTTGCATGCATTCAATTCTGAAGTCATCTTGTTTTCCTGTTGCCAGATTGCAAAATCGGACATGCTTAAAATAAAATTTGCTTAAAAAAAGCCCAACAATTATTGAGATATAATTATGACAGAAAATATGAGAACATTCATACTATATAACTATAATGTATTATTATAATAATCACCAGTGTATCTGATGTTGCTGAATATTTGTAATATGAGAAGTGGACTTTAAAGAAAGATGCAGGCTGTTCAAATTTAAAATGTCTAATTTTCAAAATTTTCTAATATTTCTTGTGTCAGTGCATAGAATTTTATATATATATATATATATATATATATATATATATATACACACACACACACACTGTGTTGTGTGTGAGTATTTATTGCAAAATCGGACATGCTTAAAATAAAATTTGCTTAAAAAAAGCCCAACAATTATTGAGATATAATTATGACAGAAAATATGAGAACATTCATACTATATAACTATAATGTATTATTATAATAATCACCAGTGTATCTGATGTTGCTGAATATTTGTAATATGAGAAGTGGACTTTAAAGAAAGATGCAGGCTGTTCAAATTTAAAATGTCTAATTTTCAAAATTTTCTAATATTTCTTGTGTCAGTGCATAGAATTTTATATATATATATATATATATATATATATATATATATATACACACACACACACAATGTTTGGTGTCAGTAAGCTTATTTGATATATATATATTTTTTAAATAAATATATTGTTCTGCAAGGATGCATTAAACTGATCAAAAGGGACAATACAATGTATAATGTTAAAAATACTTATATTTTAAATAAATGCTGTTTTCCTTTTTTTTTTCTTTTTAACAAAGAGCCCTGAATGAAATGTATTTCCACAAAAATATGAGGCAGCACAAGCATTTTCAACATTGGTCATAATAAGAAATGTTTTTGTGCAGCAAATCAGCATGATTTCTGAAGGATGATGTGACACTGACTAGAGTAACGTTGCTGAAAATTTTACTTTGCATCAGATGAATAGATAACATTTTTTAAATATATTCAAATAGAAAATAGTTATTTTAAATCATAATATACAGTAATTTTCAAATGTAATAACAAAACAATATTTATGATTTTTCTGTATTTTTTGATCAAATTAATGCAGCGTTGGTAAGCATTTTGCATGTTTCATTTCAAAATGTAAATGTTGCTATTTTCAAAACGACTGGCTGGTAATGTTGTGGAACATGTCTCCAGAATCTGCTTAGACTCTGTTTTCTCACAGAGGAAAACAAACCTGTGTAACCTTAGAAAGCCAGCTTTGTCAAACCTCCCGTCTTACGGCAGCAAACACTCTCCAGGTGGCGGCTTTCTGCTGGAGATCAAACCGTTAAATGATTACCTTCCCCTCACACTGAAGTCTGCCTCGAGTCAACATTGTCTCTGACCTCCATTTTCAACAAAACTCAAACTAAACTGAAGATAAAATGCTGTAATTGTTTCATTGGAAGTCCCACCTGAGACCGTTTAGGCTGGGGGATAAACGCCGCGGCTGATGCCCGTGTTCCAGTAGCTTGGTCACGTATTGAGGGATTTGGAGTGAAAGGGGAAGCTCTGGCCCGTGCCCAGGGGCCATGACATTAGCATTCTGTGCACTGGTAAGGCTATCCAGGGAAAGGCTCCCGGAGTCACAGAGCAAGGGATAAAGGTAATTGCTAATGGATGTGTGCACCTGCTACAGTGGGCCTTGAGTCTGCCATGAATAGAGAGACGAGCGAAAGAGAGGGCGAGGAAGAAAAGAGACGGGGAGGGGAAGGAGATGGGGAGGAGAATTAGCAGATCTTTGAAAGAGAGAGAGAGAAAGAGAGAGAGAAAGAGAGAGAGAGAGAGAGAGACGTGTTTTTGGCCCCTTGTCAATTTACAGCTCCAGTACCAGATTCTCTGCTATTCAATGGGAAACGCGTGCACACACACACACACACACACACACACATATTCAGGAACCTGTTTGTGACTGACTCATCACAGAATTTCTCAGATGTTGCTATTCCTCCCAAAATTCCTTATGAGCAATAAAAATATGCATATTGTTGACTAGTCTATCTATCTATCTATCTATCTATCTATCTATCTATCTA
>NW_015505844.1:509375-517824 GCF_001515645.1 Sinocyclocheilus grahami
ATAAATAAATAAATGTTTTGTGGGAAACTTGTTACATTCAAAATGTTTTGGGGTTGAATATCAGTACCAAATTATGTCATAACATGCACTGCTTTTTAGTGTGTGATAAGATTATAAAGTAATCTTCTATCATTAATTAACATTGTATTATTTACAGTATACACACTATTCTAGGATTTTGTGTTGAGCAATATTATTTTAATACTTTTTGCAAAAATAATATTATAATCAGATATTTGTAACTAACAGCTATTTTTCTGCTTTTTGAATCATTCTAATCAGTGTTGTTATTCTTAACTAAAACAAAAATTATCCCAAATAATTTTTAAATAAAGCTGAAATAAATTAAAATATAAATATTAGATGAATATATATATATATATATATATATATACTGTATATATATATACAGTAGTCAACATTTGAAGTGGATCAAAACCTTTCATCAAAGTTGTCCTAAAACCAAAATGCATTCATATACATTATATATATATATATATATATATATATATATATATATATACATACATACATACATACATACATGCATACAAATACATATATACATACATATGTAAAAAAAACAGAAGTGACGAAAGTACATAACATTAAATAATAATAAAATAAAATCTGATTCTGAAGCATTACAGTTTTCTTGTGGCATAAATAAATAAATAAATAATCATGAGATTTGGGAGCTGTTTTAACACATGCAATGTCGTCAGCATTTCTAAATGCCTGGCACTGAGCTACAAAGTCACATCTGATCTAAAATATATCAGCTTTTGATCAGTCGATCTCACTGACTGACACAGATTTAAAGGTATTCAGACATTCACATTTTACTCCTGAAAAGTCAGATAAAGGCAGTCTGCACTTCCTGTCTCTTATCTGCATTCACTCTGAGCCACAGATAATCTCAGTAACACATGTCACTCTCCTCTCTAACCAAGCCTGTCAGGAACAGCACAGACACCTGTCTCTGACCGCCACCGCTGGGAAGCATCAGCATTTCACTCAGGTGTCCTGCTCATGGAAGCGGCCTGATGATGTCCACTGTTCTAAACCGGTGGGGTCTGTTCCAGACTCTGATTTCCCCGGAGACTCCTTGAATTGGTGCGGAACAGACTCTATAAACTAGATCAAACCGTGTCCGGTCAGTTAAATGTGATAGTGCTGCAGGAAATGTAAGAAAAGCTTGTTTTGATTTCATTATATGCAGTCATTACGAAATCATTCAAGCAATTAGCAATGTGGGAGGGAGTTTTTTTTGTGCTATGTCTGATTTAGATGTGATATATGCAATAAATAATATACAAAATAATTTCACACCTGACAAACTAAATGGTGTCCTATTGTATAACTACTGTACTTTTTTCTTTCTTTCAGGAATTGGTCAGATAGATAAATAGACAGACAGACAAACAGACCAGTGCTTTAGAATCAGTGTTATTTTAGTATTATGTATATACTATAAGTATTAATTACAGTTTTGAATTAGCTTTCCAGTTTTCATTTTAATGTGCTTTTATCGTTTCAAAGCTTTAATTATTTTTTGTATTTAAATTCTAGTTTTAGTACTGCTAGTATATTGACTTAAACGTTATTTATTTCAGTGATTTCTCACTTGGGGCATTGTAGCGAATCAGCTCATGGGGAAATATGAATAATTAACCATAACTAGTTATAATTAACTATTCATATTTTAGATCCGCTGTAGATATTTAGCTGACCACTCAGGGTCAACTGTCTTGTCAATTCTAAGAACATTAATTTCCTGGTTAAGGGAAATAACTTTCTTACTGTACAATTCTACCGAGCTTGTAACGTAAATCTGCATGATTATTGACTCCGGTTATGAGCAAACAATGAACACGTCAAGTGTGATACAAGTAAGGTTTTATTAACTACATAAACACTTAAACTAGTCTAACATACTACATAAACACATAAACTGGTCTAACATCCTACATACACACATAAACTGGTCTAACATACACATACACACACACACACACACACATACAGTTGGTATAGAAAAGGGTTAAAGTTTAACTCAGCATAGAAAGAGGCATAAAGAATGAATTTTATGGAACACTTTGCATATATTCAGCAGATCTAAAACCTGAGGGAAAACGTCAGATTCTTAGTTCAAACAAACCTTGTAAAAAGGTGTAACTGATACTTAATGTATCAATTAATAAGACTAAGTTTGATACTTAGCGAGTCTCGGCGGTCTGAAAGAGATTCCTGATGCAAATCTTAAAGCTTCCCGTAGATCTTTGCTGAATTCGGGTCGATGAGAAGAACCAGTTTGAGTCAGTGTTACTTGATGAATGGAAAGGACTAGGCCGAAGAAAGGCCTGGCACAGATGCTTTGGTATCCTGAAGCGTTTTTCTCACATCATCTTTGCTTCTGACTGAATCACCGACTGGGGCGGGTCCCTGGAGCCGGGCCTTTAAGGTCGGAGAAATTCTCCGCCTTTCAAGATGGGCTTGTCCAATGCGCAAAATGGAATTTCCGAGCGGGAGGTGGCACTTGCTGGAGGGTTTACGACCCTTTGTTCTTTAAGCATGGTAATTTGCAAATGGACTTAAATCGAAATTCTTAACGATTCTCAGGGCCCTAATATATATTGCCTATGTACCACCATATAATATACATGCTTGTTTCGATCATAAGAAGGCGAATTCATAGATACTAAACAAGGTAAGATTATATATAGTGAAAAGGGATGATCAGGAATGGGTTCCCTCACAAGCATACTAAAATAGTCTAAGAATATCAAAGACAAAATACACAATGACAATAATATACTCAATGGCCTGAAGAATATGTGTGTTCATTCAAATAACGGTTTTTCTATGAATTAACTAGAACACAGTCCATTTCTACTCTGCTTTTCCTTGGAACATGCAGGGATTTTCCCTGCTTTACATACTTTTGGCCAATAAACCCAGTGATATCAGCGTTGGTTGCCATGCAACAAAGAGGCCTGTTCGACTTCCTGGGGTGTTACGCATTCCGGGGGGAAGGGTTCATGGGTCCTCATATGGCTTGTTAACTGAGGTTACAGAGTATTTGTTATATAAAAAGAGAATATATAGTGTGTTGGATTGGTCCAGACACTACAGCATGTTGTCACACTGTACTGCATACATTCTCACTAATTTGGTATACAGTATGTATGAATTTCTAAATATATGCAAAAAAAATGTTTTCACAATATATGCATTTTAAATAGTGTATATATGTGTTTTGAATGGTTAAATTGTTAATTATCAAAATTGAGAAGAGGAAGGAAGAAAGAAAGAAAACTGAAACAATAACATAAGCTCTTTCCAATTGCCCCATAATGACAAAAACATAAATAAACAATACTTTCAGTTCAATCCTTATTGTTCAAGAGCTATTACAAAGATATTATAACACTAATGTTTCAGTATGTGAAAATAAAATCCAAATAATTGCAATTTTATTTTATTTTTTTGCAGTATGTGCAATAAAAATAAATGCAGCCTTTGGATAAGCATAAAATACTTATTTAAAAAACATTCAATTATTATTCCAAACATTTGACTGTTAAGACATATATCCTCCGATGAAATACTTTTCTTTAAATCAAACTGTGGACACCCAGCTAGGGTCATTACGATTCAGCCGATGAGTTAATTCAGCTTAAAGGACACATCCAAAATATGCAGCGCTGATGAGGCTCCAGGAACGCTGTGAAAACCCCTGCTTTAAATCATTCAAAAACTCATTTCCACTATCAACAGACCATACTGCAGTGGCGTTCCTGTGTCTCCTCGCCAGAAGAGGGCGATGTGAGACAGACAACCATGTCCCTTTTGAGCAGAATGTGTCAGCTCTGAAACATGTCCTGATATATTCTTCATTATGTCTGCAGGCTAGAAACACTTCCACCCCGTATAATTTGGTGGGAAAGCACATTACACGGGCTTCTGTTTTTTGGGGGTTCAGCTATTTACTGAGAGTTAAGCCTCAGAGAGCTGCACACAACAGCTCCGAGACATGCATTAAAGTCAGCAAATATGTACTCGCCACAAGGCCAGACCGAGTAGGGGGTATTTAAAAAAGTATGAAATTAGCAATTTAACAAACAATAAATATAATAAATATTTTAATGAATTTATTACGAGGATTATAGAACAAGATGATGCAAGTGAACCATTGTGTTCCTATATAAATAGATAAGTAGGGGTTGAATTAAACGAGATAAACGTTTTTATTCCATATATCAGTTTCTCATGCACATTAATTTGAATCCTTGTTATTCCATCACATTTATTATCTTATGGAATTCAAGTAAACCATAAGAACCCATTTATAGAGAAAACCTGCTCTAGTAAGTAACAAGAGACATGTAATTGCTATTTAACTTTGTAATAGTGAATGCATGATGGACTGCAATCAAATTTTCCTCCACAATCCTCAGAAAAGACAGAAGCATGCATGTCAGACATGATATTAAAGCAGTGATCCGGGTTCAAGAAGTTAAGCTGTATCGACGGCTTCGGTGACATGATTACCACAGAAAATAATGTTGACTCGTCACTCAGCTTGTGAAAACATGCAATGATCACAAATAATGCACTTAGTGGCTCTAGAATACATGTTAAAAATGTCAAGTGTATATATAAGGATTTCAAGTATATACAAGCCATTTCACCAAATCGCTCTCAATATACTGTCCTGTTACCTAAATAATGTATTAGGTGTAATTTTGAAAATACACATTTTTGGAAAATCTCTAAAATTCACTCAGTAGTCTTTGCCTTATACTCTGGTTGCACGAAACACTACTGGAACCTTTATCTCTCCTTTTGTTTTGAATCAGTGCTTTGTCGCACTTATCAAACTGATCAAGTCACGTGATTTCAGCAAACAAGACTTTGCGTAACAGTTCCGAAGCGTTGCGAAACATCAGTGGTTTGATGTTAGGAAGGGTTGAGCTCAAGTAAACCTGTGAACCAGACTAAACTGATCTCGAGACGGTTTGATGATTCAAAGCTGAGCAAAAATGTTCTTTTAAAGTGCTGTGACAAACTTTATATTTTCAGATATTTTGTTGAACATTGTTGAACAGATGTCCGCTGTGTTCTGGCTGTAGTTTAGAACCAATGTCCTCAGTGAAACATTTGGTTCAACTGATTCAAAGTTTCAAAAGTCTTTTTCCATTACTGCATGACATGAGTGAGATAAAACCACATACTAATATGTTATATGCAAAGTTGACTTGATTATTATTTTTGTAATTGTTGTAAATGACCTCACATAGCCAGTAACCCAAATTTCATGATATATGCAAGTATTGACTAAGAAACAATTCAAGTAGTTCTACTGCTATTCTTGTGTGTTTTTTTACAAACTGTGTGTTCTGTACACCAGTCTCATGGCAATTCTATGTTTTGCTAAATTGGTGTCTAATTGCTATGATCTGCTTATGATCATCTGATGGTTGAGTTTAGAGGTGGACAAACATGCTTACTTTTTATATATATAAATATATACAGTGAACAAAATTATAAACGCAACACTTTTGTTTTTGCTCCCATTTTCCATGAGCTGAACTCAAAGATCTAAGACTTTTTCTATGTACACAAAAGGCCTATTTCTCTCAAATGTTGTTCACAAATCTGTCTAAATCTGTGTTAATGAGCACTTCTCCTTTGCCGAGATAATCCATCCACCTCACAGGTGTAGCATATCAAGATGCTGATTAGACAGCATGATTATTGCACAGGTGTGCCTTAGGCTGGCCACAATAAAAGGCCACTCTAAAAATGTGCAGTTTTATCACACAGCACAATGCCACAGATGTCGCAAGTTTTGAGGGAGCGTGCAATTGGCGTGCTGACTGCAGGAATGTCCACCAGAGCTGTTGCCCTTTCATTTCTCTACCATAAGCCGTCTCTAAAGGAGTTTCAGAGAATTTGGCAGTACATCCAACCGGCCTCACAACCGCAGACCACGTGTAAACACACCAGCCCAGGACCTCCACATCCAGCAACAAGATCGTCTGAGACCAGCCACTCGGACAGCTGCTGCAATAATCGGTTTGCATAACCAAAGAATTTCTGCACAAACTGTCAGAAACCGTCTCAGGGAAGCTCATCTGCATGCTCGTCGTCCTCATCGGGGTCTCGACCTGACTGCAGTTCGTCGTCGTAACCGACTTGAGTGGGCAAATGCTCACATTCAATGGCGTCTGGCACTTTGGAGAGGTGTTCTCCTCATGGATGAATCCCGGTTTTCTTCTCTTCCCGGATTTCACTGTACAGGGCAGATGGCAGACAGCGTGTATGGCGTTGTGTGGGTGAGCGGTTTGCTGATGTCAATGTTGTGGATCGAGTGGCCCATGGTGGCGGTGGGGTTATGGTATGGGCAGGCGTATGTTATGGACAACAAACACAGGTGCATTTTATTGATGGCATTTTGAATGCACAGAGATACCGTGACAAGATCCTGAGGCCCATTGTTGTGCCATTCATCCACGACCATCACCTCATGTTGCAGCATGATAATGCACGGCCCCATATTGCAAGGATCTGTACACAATTCCTGGAAGCTGAAAACATCCCAGTTCTTGCATGGTCAGCATACTCACCGGACATGTCACCCATTGAGCATGTTTGGGATGTTGTGGATCGGCGTATATGAATTAATTTTTTCTCTAAAAAAAATGTATGTTTTTTGTGAATCACTTTGTAAAAAATTGCCACCTTTGTACTTACGTAAAATACTTACATTTTGTCATGAGATCGGGTTGTTTCCATAATAAGTGATGACACAATCCCATGGCAATTCATAACTATTCTATGTTTTGCTGAATTTCTGGCTAATTCGTATTATCTCAATCATATGTTTTGGTACAATCTGTTCACAATGGTTATGTTTAAGGTTGGACCGCTTACTTTTTGCTTACTAAAACTAAAACTAAAATTGTATGAAATTACACCTTGGAAAATACTTTTCTCATGAGATTAGATTGTTTCTGTCATAATTGACAACACAATATCAAAATTCTGAAGTATTTTACACTTTGAGGAATTGGTTTCTAATTCCTACAACCTTATCTGTACGTTTTAACACTATCTGCTTGTGCTTTACTGACGGTTAGGTTTAGAGGTGGTTCTTAATGCATTTTTTTCCCTAAAAGGGTAATGAATCATAAATGATGACACAATCCCATGACAATTTGTAACTATTTTACATTTCATATGCATCTGCTTACACCCCACTGACAGTGAAGTTTAGGATTGGACCTTTATGCGTAGTTTAAAACGTTTTTGTGTAAATCCCATCATACAAGTTTAAATGAAATTGCCGCTTTATAAAATACCTCAGTTATAATCGACAACAAACCAGAAATGCTGTTAATGAGGGAATGTATCTTGTGGACCTTTTTGTTTTTTCGGGAAAGCATCCGTCATCTGTTTAAATTAGTCAAACCCATGTGACTGAATCTTGGTTCTTGATTGACCAGGTCAACATTCATTTGCATCTCCAGGACAAGCTGTCCCCTCTTGTCCGTCCACCGCGTGTCCATCTGGGTCAGCACAGGTTAGCACATCCCATCCCCGACGGGCGTTGACTAGACATCGCATGTGGATGAACAAAAGCTTGCAAGACAATACATCCCAGTTTTCCACAAACTCGGCACAAAGCCGCTGATCTTTAGAGAAACATGACACATTCATTTTTAATTTGTTGAAACACAGCCAGACAGTCGACAGGATATGACTCCTGTGTAAAGGCAGGTCATAAAGCTTTGTTCTGCAGTGCCATGAGAAGAGATACGAGCTCTCAAAAGGTGACAACCTTATGCTGTCTGTGGTCTGGCCCAAGGGGAGGTATCAAATGACAGTCAGAATGCTCACCTTCCTTGAGGATAAAGTTTAATACAATAGATGTTTTAATATGGCCAGACACATACTGTTCTGTGCCCGCTTGATCAAAACATGTAATGTGAATCATGTGGCGGCACTGGCCTGATTATCAAGCGCACCATCACTTAGGTCAGAAACAAGGCTTTGTTTAAGTCATATCAGTAAAGCTCAGTTTGGGGGGCTCGTGAACAGGCTAAGAATAGAAACCTTTGACTTCTGGACGTAGATTAACTTTTTCTAGTTTGACAAGGAACCTTACAGAGACATTCTCTGGTTTTCTTCCTTCTGTTGTGATTGCAGGTGCTCTAAAGCAGACAGTTATTGAATTAATAATTACTGGTGCTTGCTAATGCTTGACGTTTGACTTAAGATGGTAAAATCTTTTTAAAAAAATATGAAAAATATTTAATATTTATATGAAATAGAAATATTTTGTAACATTATAAATGTCTTCATCATCACTTCTGATCAATTTAATGCATCCTTGCTAAATAAAAGTATTAATTTCTATAATTTCATCCTCCCAGCCTCTATC
>NW_015505844.1:517859-520114 GCF_001515645.1 Sinocyclocheilus grahami
ATAAAAAAATTATACTGGCTCCAAGCTTTTAAATGGTATAGTGTACAATGTTACAATGTTTTTAGTTCAGATAAATGGTGATCTATGGATTTTTATATTCATCAAAGAATCCCGAAAAAAAAATTACTCAACTGTTTTAAATATTGATTATAATAATGATAGACAATGTTTCTTGAACAGCAAATCAGCATATTAGAATGAAACCATTTCTTTATTAAACATAAAATAGATCCAAATTGCTTTATAATGGCAGGTGAGTAAAGCAAGCAAGCGAGCAAATGAATGAATGAATTAATTAATTAATTAACTAATTAAGTAATTAATTAGTTAATACTTGTATTGAGAGCTTTAATGATGTACTAAACATAACAGAAAATCACTTATAACTCTCTCTGTATGTTTTCTGGAGTGATTTATTAGAGTAAATAAAGCTAGACACCATAACCGAATGTGTGCACAGAAATTAAATTAGCCATATTTTGGAGCTCATTACCTTTTCATAAACTATTACTATTACTAATTTATTTATTTTATAAATATGTCTTATGGCTGCTCAGGAGACTTTATCACAAACCTAAATGGTATGATTGAAGGCCTCTCTCACGCTCATGAGCATATCGTTAAGAATGTTTCCACTGTATGCAAAGTGTGTACGTTTCTATTTAAATTTCAAAAAAATCATGAGAGATGACAATCAGAACTTTTATGAGCATGATGTTACACATTTGCTGTGCTTGCTGCAAATCCTAAAATAGATTGACAGATTTAATTTAATTTAATGAATTTTTTTATTGTGTGATAAAATCTGATTGTGGAATATGAATCTTTTCAAACGTTCAGTTATCCAGTATTTCAATCCAATTATGTCAATGAAAGTATTTCTCTCCATGTACAGCATTTGAATTTTCTGTCAACTTAATTCCAGTGGGATAGTTGGAATGCTGATATACTCAAAGTTAAGTCAAGATATTTCAATATATATATATATATATATATATATATATATAATTTATATTTTTATTTTTTTTTTTTTTTTTTTTTTAATGTAATATATAATTCAAGCAGCATTCACATGATTTAAATACATTATTAAGTATGCGGCATGAAGTTGAGCAACAAGGAAGTTCTGCAGAAACTGTAAAGCGTGACAAAAGTTCTACACATCTCCACCCTGTGCATGTTTGCTTATTAAATATTTCAGGTAACTTAATAATACATTCAGCTGCTAATAAGACACACCACTTCACGGTCGGCACAGATGCATTTTTCAAAAACGCTTGTTGTGTGTGATCTTTAACCACGCGTTCATGTTGTTCACCTTTGCAATGAGTAACGTCTTTAAAATAAGAGAGAGAAAACAACAAAACAACAGACTCGATGCCTTTGACCAAGCTGCCGTCTCATGCCAGAGAATTCCTCCCTGATCATTTTGATAAGCAGCATGTGATTATCCATTGCAGTAGCTGTTTAAACATGTTGGAACACATTTTGTGGCATTTGTTGACAGCTCAGGTAATGTTTGCATTGCATGCGTGCCTCTGGTGACAACCTGCCCTCTAATCTCCCTCACAAGCAGAACACAGTCCAGTCCCAAACAAAACAGACTATATATATGCACCATTACCTCAGTATGACATGGATATGGTTATTATTTATTGTAAACTTCCTTATCTTGTAAGGGATTTGGGTGACATTTGCAGTCCTGTTCAGCATGGGGTTTTCTGCAATACCTCTGACTTTGCATGCTGTGGCAAACACAAACCCTTTCTTCAGAACTGTTCTGAACTTATGTAATCAAAGCTTTGCATATTTTGGGACTTATTGCATAGGGCTAGTGTTACAGTAAGTAAGATACACAAGAAAGAAATAAGAGTCTTATAAATCATAATCAGAACAATGCATTTACTTGAGGCATCATATGATATGAAAACTTTATATTGCTTCCTGCATGCAAGACTAAAACTTGCTTGTCTGATGAAGAGCTTTTAGGCTCGAAACATCACCTGTGGTAAGAACATAAATAAATATTTTCTACTTTTGGAGCTGTGGTGTGCCAACTTTGCTTTTCTTGTTTGAAACTAAAACGTGAAACATATAATATTTACATTACAAAACAAAACTTAAACTGAAACCTATTTTATTTCAACTACAGTTGCAAAATAAACATTTGTAATTTTAGTTTAACTTCTTGTTCTAAAATAACTATAACTTAAATAAATAAATAAACAAACAAACAAATAAATAAATAAATAAAT
>NW_015505844.1:520258-523111 GCF_001515645.1 Sinocyclocheilus grahami
TGTGTGTGTGTGTGTGTGTGTGTGTGTGTGTATTTTTTTCCAAGACCAAAATTTTGTAATCTCTACAGAAATAAGTACAAAGCTTTCTTTGTTAAAAACCTTCATATATATATTTTGAATTAGTTTTATTTATGAACTATCTATTTAAGTTTTGTTTTTATATATATATATATATATATCAAATATATCATATATATAAATACAACATATATATATATATATAAGTGATACACTAAAGAAGAAACTAAAACTACCAGCAGGTGGCGGTAAATGTCTTCATTCGATTCGTTCAAACAGCTGATTCATTCAGGAATGAAGTAAACGGCTCTCTTTATGAATGGGCCTTTGAGTCATTGATTCATACGATTCGTTCAAAACGTGGATTCATTCAGAAACTGAAGACTGCTGTGTTGCTCGGAGACACACAACAATTCTGCGTGGCTTTAAAGGGAATATGTTCTCTGCAAAATAGAGACAAAACACATAATATTGTGTTTAAATATAACACAATATCAACTTCTTATTTACTGAACTGTTGTATGAATCACATTTAAACTCGTGAAATTTGGGACAAAAACAGCACTCGTGTAATACTGCTCTTGCTGCTCGTGTGACATCGTATTGTATAAATATGAGACAAAAACTCATACAGGGGCATTTTTTATCTTGAATTTTAGGGCATAACTGTATTTATAAAGTTGTTGCCCTGCATCATATTTGTCAACAGTCAACTATATGAAATGTATTATGACTACAGGTCTGTGGGCGGGGCCAGTGCATTAACTGCGTTAAAATATTTTAATCACGTAATTTTTTCCTATCTAATGAATTAAGTTAACGCGTTAAACTGACAGCCCTAATATATATATATATATATATATATATATACACACACACACATATGTGCATTCATATGCATTCATAATTATGACTACTTTCCGCATTGTACAATAATAGAAACTTATATAATATAAATAATAGAAAATCAATAAATAATAATAACTACACAACTGAAGGCATAGGGATAGCATATATAAAATGACACCACTGCCCTTTTGCTCTGCAGAGAGATAATTTGCATAAGTAGCAGCAGGTGCTATATTAGTTTTCGTATGCATTCTTCTCATTGTTCACCTCAAGCAAATAACCAAACCATCATGGCCTGCTCTTTTGTTCTGAATGTTTAATCAAACACATGTTCAAATAATTCAACAGGTTAATCAAACACATATGGTTAGTTATGAAGGCCCTCATACAACAGCTCTGTGTTTGTCCTCTTATAATCCAATGCACACGCAAACAACCGTTTCTTTGTTTGTCTATTCGGTGAGCTATTGCTTTAATTTCCGATCATGCATTTGTTTGTTCGTTTAAGCTCTATGTCCTTTTTCTGTGTATATTCCTTTTCTTGTTTTATTATTTCATGCTTCAGGCGTGCCTGTGTGAGGAAGAATATTTCCACCTGGACACAGTGCTTAAACATTACGAGAGCAGGTAGGGGTGCTAATCAGAGATGGTACACTACAAGCCCCAGGTTAGAAACAATCTCTGTGAGTATTCAACATTTATGGCTTCAGTTTGTTCTCCACTTCAAAGCCATAGAAGAATTGTGGATTTATTTGTATTGAGAGGTCGACCGTGTTTAAGCTGCATTGTCACAAATGTCAAAAGATGGTATTTTGGTTTTCTAATAGCATTGAATGGAAACTAAAATTACTCAAGTAAAACCATGGTTACCTGCCCTGCTGTCTACAGTACTGTCTACATAGTCAGCTGCCTTTTAAGGAGCATCCTATGAAAACTTTTTGGATGATATGGAACAATCTACAAGACAAAATGTCATACATATAGCACTTGAGAACAACTGATTTCAATATAGTTTGATACAATAATCTAATATGCACAAATACATAGCACACGCAGATTCATTAGATTAAATTATTTGTGTTGATACATTTTGGTATTTAATGAAGTTTATATACTGTATACACTACAAGTGTTAAAGAAATTGATACTTTTATTCAGCAAGGATGCATTAAATTAATCAAAAGTGACAGTAAGGACATTAATAATGTTAGAAAATATTTATATTTAAAATAGATGCTATTGTTTTGAACTTTCTAGCCAGCTACCAGGGAACATACTCATTTCAGACAGTTCAGACAACAATTAAAAGTAACATTGCCATAATGTTTGCAAAATGATAAAATGGAATGTTTCTTTAATGTTTTCTCTAACATTCACAAAACCAAATAAATAAATGTATTATAATATAATATAACATAATATAATATAATATAATTAGTGCTGTCAAACGATTAATCGTGGTTAATCAGATCCAAAATAAAAGTTTTTGTTTACATAATATATGTGTACCGTGTATATTTATTATGTATATATAAATACACACATATACAGTATAAGGATGCATTAAATTAATCAAAAGTGACAGTAAGGACATTAATAATGTTAGAAAATATTTATATTTAAAATAGATGCTATTGTTTTGAACTTTCTAGCCAGCTACCAGGGAACATTCTCAGAACTTTGAAACCTTGGCTTTAAAAACGTTCTCAAAAAAAAAAGTAATACATTGTTCATGATTTATATATATATATATAAATACACACATATACAGTATATATTTACATGTATATATTTATATTTATGTAATTTATATTATATATAAATATATTTCATATATAAACATAACATATTTCTCTTAAATGTATACATGCGTGTATATTTATACATAATAAATATACACAGTACACACATATATATTACGTAAAAAAAAACTTTTATTTTGGATGCCATTAATCGTGATTAATCGTTTGACAGCACAAAATATAA
>NW_015505844.1:523788-524101 GCF_001515645.1 Sinocyclocheilus grahami
AAAAACTTTTATTTTGGATGCAATTAATCGTTTGACAGCACTAAATATAATATAATACAATAATAAACATTAAAAACAGACATTCTGAACATTCAGAGAACATTCCGAAATAATGTTACCATAAAGAAAGAAAGAAAGAAAGAAAGAAAGAAAGAAAGACAGAAAGAAAGAAAGAAAGAAAGAAAGAAAGAAAGAGAAAGAAAGAAAGAAAGAAAGAAGCACCACAACTGTTTTTTTAGCATTGATCAAAAAATAAATTTTTTAGCAGCAAATCAGTATATTAAAATGATTTCTGAAGGATCATGCGACACTG
>NW_015505844.1:524401-525462 GCF_001515645.1 Sinocyclocheilus grahami
AAAGAAAGAAAGAAAGAAAGAAAGAAAGAAAGAAAGAAGCACCACAACTGTTTTTTTAGCATTGATCAAAAAATTAATTTTTTAGCAGCAAATCAGTATATTAAAATGATTTCTGAAGGATCATGCGACACTGAAGATTGGCGTAATGATGCTGAAAATCCAGCTTTGCGTCACAGAAATATACAGTTTAGATTTGTTTTTCTCCACAATATTACTGTATTATTGTTCAAATAAATGCAGCCTTGATGAGCATAAAACAAAAAAAAACTTATTTTGAAAACATAATTGTACTGTAGGCCTCGTTTTTGAATCCAATCTGTGATTAAAAGTGTGATACTGTACCTTAGATCACTCTTTACTCTTTGTGATTAATCATACAGTACAATAGGATTTATCTTTGATCAGACTTATCTATGACATGCAGGACTAATAATCATATAACTGCTCCCTGCTCTAGAAATGTGTTCTGTGGAAAAGTTAAATCCGTGCATTCACCGGAGCGCCGTGATTCCATCGAGCTGAGCATGTCTTAACTCAGCATTCATTAGCAGCTGCTGACTCTGAACTTCAGAATGCTGTTTCCTAGAGAATCTCCGAGTAATTCAGCCCAAACAGATGGCAAAGGCAGGCGCCCTATTCGGCAAATCAATTATATACATTGATAACACGACTCTATTGACCTGGATTCCTTTGCGCTGCATTACTATACTCTAAAACGCACAGTTGCACTAAAGTGTTTGGATGTTTCAGTCAGATGAAAAAATGTCAAAATGTCATTGCATTAGATAAACTAAACCAGGCAGCATTTATTTATTATATATTTTTTTCACAAGCAGCACACTTTTCAAGCAAAACATTTCTCAAGTTCAAGAATCAGACACTTTATTAACCCAGGATGACCCTACGGCACTTTCATTCATTTATTGGTGTTTCTTCAACTATAGGCACTTTTGGCCTTGTGGACGTTTAGAAAATTAACACACACATTCACACTCTAGTTTAGTATTTAATTTGTCTTTAACAATGTCAAATGTGCATTCATGCATCATGCATGCATCCCC
>NW_015505844.1:525472-535155 GCF_001515645.1 Sinocyclocheilus grahami
TATGTGTATATATATATATATATATATATATGTGTATATACAATGTAATGTAATGTAATATAATCATTTTAGCTACCATAAAAATATCGACCCTGTTGTCTATATAATATATATATGACCCTGCACCACAAAACCAATCATAAGGGTCAAAATAGGACAATATTTGGCCGAGATGCAACTATTTGAAAATCTGAAATGAAAATCTGGTCAAAATATTGAGAAAATCGCCTTTAAAGTTGTCCAAATGAATTATATTATATTATATATCATTTCAAACACAACAGAATGAATAATTTTGTAATAATCCACGTCTTACTATGTCTAATTTCTTAGGTGTATTTCATGCATCCTGCATATACACAATTAAATAATATTTTTACACATTTTGTATATTGTTTGACATCATTATAGCTTGGAATTTGTAATAATAGCAATACAACGTTCTGCTTATGTCATATTTGCCATGATTGTTATGTTTTTTTTTCTCTCACATATTTAATCTCAAACGTGTTTTTGACACCAATGTTTCATTGGTAGCCAAGTACACTAGCTTTTGATAAACTTTATCTAGGAAAAAAATGGATCTGATCGCAATGACCCCACAAATGAGGGTCACAAAAATTAGTAATTCTACTCTGTTTAACTCATTAGATTAGATCATATTATATATATATATATATATATATATATATATATATATATGCATATCTCTTCTCGTTCTCAGATATGTTTTTTTGTATTTTACAAAAGCATGTCTGAATGCTCTATTGATTTATGTCAGAAGCTGAAGAACATGTGAAAGTTGACTCTTGCCTCTCACGTGGGTGTTCTCACCTTACGTAATGTGAATAGAAAAGGTGTGGGCTGCTCGGGGTGTTTGCGCAACACTACCTGCAAACACATGACAACAGATAAAAAATAATTAAAAAAATCAGTGTGCTTTCCAACTCTATTCCACTCAGGTATAGGAGTGGAATGCACCTAATATTAAAGATTAAACAGATTACAGCTAATAATTAAATGCAGTGTGATCTCTATTATGGTTGGTTTCAATTACATATAACAGTTTGAAGACAGGAACTTGCACATTATGACTCATGATGAGCTTTACATGATCATGTCAGTCTCGCTGATGGGTTAGTCATGATGTGAAAAATGAGACTAACAAGAAAGTGAGAGAAAACAAAAAGTGTGTGGCTGGATGGATTTACTTCATACTCTCGCCAGATCAGACAAAACCTCCCTTTTTAAGTAAATATATATTTTTTAATGCTTTCAAAATGCTTTTAATTAAATTATTGTTTCATTTTGATATCAGTCAGTGTGCATATCTTTAATTCATATTAAGGTTAAAACATACAAAAAGGTTAAAACCTACCTTAATGTTAAAACCTAAGTTAATATTAAATAGAAATACAATATTAATATTATTATTATTATTATTAATTTAATGTTTTACTTTATTTGCACGGGGGTGAGCAGCATGTCAAAGTGTGACATGCTTTAAACATGTTAAATTTCAGATTATTATATATTTATCATACATAGAAGTTTTAACATGTCAACTTCATAATAGAGCCAGTTTTTAAACAAACGGCTGAACTGAAGTTCTCAGAACAATACGAGTTTTCATTAATGTCAGGTTGGGGCAAGTTGTCACACTTGTTTTAAATATATTTTTTTAAAGTTATGCATTTATACAATTATAGCATTTGTTATTCAAAGCAATGGTTTGTACATGTATGTTGCTTGGCTTTATATGTAGGTATGTATCTATCTATCTATCTATCTATCTATCTATCTATATAATCTATCTATCTAATCTAGCATCTATCTATCTATCTATCTATCTATCTATCTATCTATCTATCTATCTATCTATCTATCTATATCATCTATCTATCTATCTATCTATCTATCTATCTATCTATCTATCTATCTATCTATCATTTTATTTGTAGAATATAAACTGGGGTTCAAATTAAAAAGACAACAAATGTAAATACTAATTTTGTTTATCCATAATACATGATCTGGTGACTGGCATCTAATGTGTTGGAATATATTTTCAATAATTTCTAAATAATTTTATTTAACTTAGTTTTATTTTACTTAATGACAGATTTCATTGTAACAGTTTACCCCAAATAGTCACAATGTGCCTCAATTGTTTAAATTACTGTATAAAATCCATATTTTAAACTAGATATGGTTTTAAACCAATGGCAACTTCTATCGTATAGTGTGACAACATACCCCACTATAGAGCAGCGTGTGTGCAGTTAACAGTATATTTTCCGTAAGCAATACTGTGTAGTCAAAACTTTAATGTGTGATTCAGAAATGCACGTTTAAATAAACCTCAGACACATTCACTACAGTAAAGTGTGTGACAACTTCCCTCGGTTTTTCAGAAGGTAACCTAACATATCTAATGGCCGAGCAGTCCTGCGCAAAGGATGCGTTCAGGTCTCGTCTCTCTCTCTCCTCTCCATATGGAGTCACGATAGCCCCTTTGACTGTACGGAGGGAGGAGCTCTAATCAAGTGAAGCTCCAGCACAAGCTCATTCTCTGTGCAGATCGAGAGGTTGGAGAATCTGTGCCTCCTCCACACCTTCAGTAAGAAACCGCGGGGGTCAGGCGCTCTCCGAAGCGACGCGGACAGCTGAATGTTAATTGCGGACTTTTATTCTCGGCCACTGGACTAATTGAACACTGAAACGCGGGCGCAAAATATCTTAACATCGCGACTGGAGACGTACATGAATAATAAAACAACCCACTGCGCGATGGAGGGCTGAGGGCAAGTTGGATCTGGACTTGTTCCGTGCGTCTTTTTTGCGCGGTGGTCTCTTCCGTGCCAAGAAAGCCTTTTGAGAAGTCCAGGCGTCCGGTTTGTGCTGCAAAACTGGGTGGTTTTGTTTGATCCACAAAGCACAGATAACTTGGCCAAGTGGAGCTACAAAGACTCCTGCGCTGCGTAATTTGGGTAAGAGTGGTTTACTAATGACACATCCAAAGTCAAAGCAGTGTGATTATTTTTGTGTTTTGTGTTTAGGGTGAATGCTAGGTGGTAGCCTGTATACAGCAGATGCGATGGATTTTGTATCATTAAACATTTGTCTTAGGACATACGGGTTGGCACGATGCCTAGACCGCAAAATGCACATCACTTGTTTCAGTTATTTTCTGCAGTTATTTTCTAATGCACCTCCTGTTACCATATATATATATATATATACGAACGCATTGCAAAAGTACAATAGACAGTGCTAATGTAACACTGACTCCTGTGATCTCAAGGACACCTTATAAGGTTGATTTCACTTATTCATTCCCTGCTAATTCAATCCATGTAAATGAAACTCAGGTGACTTCATTGTGATGTAGCCGTCTGCAGCACAGATGCTCGCCTTCAAAGTCACATTTACACACAGGCATAGACACACACTCACAAGTGCTCAGGCAGACATACCTATACACACAGAAGTCTTAATTTAATGTCTGGAGAGACAGAGTTTGCAGCACACTCTCTACAAGCCCACAAGAGATAGATGCACAGTCCACATTAAATCTGTTGTGATGTTTAGAGAGGTTTCAAACATAACATAATTGTTTAGTGCACATCTAAACTTTTGTTTTCTTTTAGTAAATGCAAGACATCGTGCAAATGCACAGACAGATAGGATTAATGTGAAGAATTAATGTATCTGAACTTTTTGTATATTAAACATACTTAACATTTAGGTATCACGTTTAGCTTAACTGGCAGAGCGTGACGCTAGCGACATCAAGGTCTTGGGTTTGATTCCCAGGGAACATACAGTGCATGCCTATTAAATGTAAATTAAAAGTGCATAAATGTATGTGCAAGGCTGATATTGAATGCATTCTCCTTTAAAAGAACTGAGTATGAATAACATTTCAACTTGATGATGACATATTTGTCTTTCTTTTTGAGGTCTATAGGAGACCACAGGTATTTAACATGAACAAATGCAATGCTTTTTCATATGCTAACATGTTCTTGTCTGACACACCTGCCAATTTGGATGTTTTATTGCAATTTTAAGTGTACGGTATGTTTTGCATGTGTCAAATAACTCCAAACTGAAACAAATTTGTGATCTAAAACTGTTAAAAATTATAGTGTTCTATAGTTGTTGATAGTTGTTAATGTTAATAGTTCTTAAAATAACCTTTTGTTTTTCTTAGTGTGAACTGTGAAGAATATTTCAATAATCTGAGGATCCTGTTTTTCCATTATAAATAACCTTTTGTGCAATAGAAATGTTCTATGGATGCTAAAGTTTCTTCATTTCAATAAGGAACCTTTAATTTTTAAGTATGACATTAACATTCGAAAACATTCGCATCTGCACTATAAGAGATGATTAAATCATCAATATTATCAGTCTAATGGCTTTTGACTATCTTAGAACTACACAAAAAATTAGCAAAATTTGAGATTTTACATGTGCAATTGTAAAATCAACCAAACATGAGGGTAAAACTGTATACTTGTATTAATAGTGAAGGCTAAACCCACTATGACACTTCATATTGAGTGGGCGAGTTTATTAGCTTCACGGGACTGTGGGCCTTTTCTTTTGCCTCTGTTCTTATATGTGGGTGTTGTGGCGTCTCCCTGGGGCGAGCACATCATTTCCTCCATAGTGCCACAGACACAATGAAGGGGCCATCTGCGCTAGCCCACTGATTTGCGCAGGGTAAAATGGAGCGTCACTGATTCGCTCATCCCTTTGCCCCAAGCCCATATACACTCTTTCTCTTCATCACTCCATCCCTCATTCCCCTGCGCTGGATGTTAAGGTCCCCCAGTGGCATGCTGCGGATGCAACCTGCAACAATCTGTTGGAGGCTGCTTCCCTTTATTGAGAGCTGTGAGCTTACTTGCTCAACACGGACACAAGCAACACTAGTGTGTCAAAACAAGCTAGGAATCTTGCATCGGATACTGGTACCTGGCTACATCTTATCCAAAGTGCTCAATTTAATCAAGTTACCTTTATTTATATAGCGCTTTATATAATACAGAGTGTTTCAATGCAGCTTCACAGTAATAAATAAGAAAATAACAATCACTGATGCAAACGTGATCAAATATGAGACACATTCTGCTAAGGCATCCCTACAGAAGACAGTAGTGTCATTATTCTCAATTCAGATCAGTGTGGATTCAGGTGAACTGAATCAACACTGAATTGAATTGAGCTGAATAATGACACTGAATTGAATCAACACTGTGTGAAGTTTATCAATTAGGAAATAACGGAGGTGTAAAGAGTACCTAAAAACCATACTTGAGTAAAAGTACAGATACCTTACAGTGAAAATTACTCCACTACACGTTACAAGTCACCCATTCCAAAACAACTTGAGTAAAAGTCTTAGAGTATCTGATTTTAACAGTACTTAAGTATTTTACTTATACTAAATATAGGGTCAAAGAGACACGCCAGTCAAAAACTGTAACGTTGTGGAGAAGCTGCAGAAAACCGGCAGAGTCAAGGATCTATGAAAGAATGCAATAGTGTTGTGATTCAGCTCAATATTGATTCAGTGTCAGAAGACAATATTGTCAGCTCAATTCAGTTCAATGCTGAGTCAGTTCATGCCGCTGATTCATTTGAACTGAATCAGTTCATTTTTTTTTGTTTCAGTTGAACTTAATCAACTCTGAACTGAATTGAGCTGAATAATGACACTGAACTGAATCCACACTGTGCAAAGTTCATGAATTACGAAACAAGTTCATCTCAGCCATAAGCAGTTCAACAGTAGACAGTACTGTCATTATTCAGCCTGAGTCAGTTCAATGTTGAATCATTTCAGTTCAGTAACTTTGTAAATTCATCAATTATGAAACAAGTTCAATTCAACTGTATGCAGCTCTACAGACGGCAATAATGCTGTTATTCAGCTTGAGTCAGTTGATTCAGTTTAGTTCAATAATAGTGTCGAAACTTCAGAATTAGTCGATAACGAAATAAAGTCAATTATAAAGCAGCCCTACAGAAGACATAGTGTTATTATTCAGCTCAATTCAGTTCAAGTTTGGTACCCATCATGACAGCAGCAAGGAACACAAACTCTGTCAGGTGACAGAAATGGAGGGGGAAAAAATACAACGCATTCAGACCACACTTTAATAAAACTACACTTGGTTAAAACTGTACCAAGTAATTTCATTGTAATGAGAACTAGATTTTTAGTGCTGCTCATCTGATCAAATGTTTCAAGTGCTGAGGGTGGTTGCAGGGACCTTGATTTGGTCGCTAAGTTTTTTTTTACTGCATTGCTCTGAGGTTGCTAAGGTGTACTGAATGGTTGCTAGGTGGTTGCTTACTTGCCAAAGTTTAAAGAGCCCTTCTTCATATCTCTTGAAATGGCTCAGGTCCTTCCCTCAATGTCAGTCTGGGATTTTTTTGCCAGTTTTATCGACCACCTGGTGAAAAGGATAAGTCTAATTGCTTCGAAAAAGTAGCGGCATCCAACTTGACTCCTTCATGTTTGTAACTGGTGCTGGATGAGTTATATGCCATATTTTAGAACTTAGAGTTTAATCAAACCCCTAACCCATTTATGAGCAATAGTAGTGATAATGCTTTCTATGCTACTAACAACTATTTTTAACTTTGTTTGGAAGAAATGCATCTGTAGTATCAAAGGCTCTTTGCTTTTTTAAGACAGTGTCTGTTGATGAAAACGACACTGAGAAAATTAAATCATCGATCTTCTTTCCCTGCATTGAGATAATGGTTGCCCTTGTAAATACATGTGGGTCTCTAGAGGATTCACATTGTGCAGTTCAGATTTATTTGAGTCTGGATAACATTGAAATCCTTTTTTTTTCTTGGCCAAATTGAGGAAAACACTGGAGGAAGGATCAACTGCAGATATACAGTCTTATCAATGCTTCTATCTGTGCAAGCTCTGTTTCACACATTGTTACATTTAGAAATGTATCGCATGGCAATTCATTATGCAACACATTATTAGTATTGCCACAAGGGACGCTGTAGTTTTGGTAACACTTTACATTAGGTTTTATTTGTTTACTGTATGGCTGCTATCTTCGCCAGGTCTCTCTTGTAAAGGAGATTTTAAATCTCAATAAGACTTCCTGGTTAAATAAAGATAAAATAAAATAAACAATAGTTAACTATATTTGTTAACATGAAATAACCATGCATACTAATTCTACAGCATGTTTAAGTAGTTGTTAGTTAATTTCATGGATTTTTTAAATTAAAAGTTATATTTGTTAAAATTAGCATTGCAAAAATCATTGGATTATGTTTCACAATAAAATATTATTTCAATCTTTCTACTGTTCAATTAAATGTATTACTTGTTTATTTGTAATTGTGAAATGTATACATAGTATAATTTAAATATTGCTTACAGATCATTTTAAATTAATCTATTAATGCTAACAATAGAGACCTTATTGTAAAGCATTACTGCATTTTCTCTTTAGAAATAGCCTTTTTTTCTTCTTTCAATAAACTAGTGTAACAGCAGAGCAAAAGTTTGAAGATAATCCTGCTAAGCAAGTTAGTTAAAGTAAACATGTTTATAGCTTCCAGAACAATATCACACGTTTAATGGCACACAATGTGCAAAATAATCTTCTGACCTAAGAATAAATCTAGCTTTAAATGCAATAAAAGAAAAACGGTTGAAAAGCTGTTAAAAGTGATGATTATTTTATTAAATGATTACATCTCTGTAATATCTTCTGCATTTATCTCATTAGCCGCAGTCGTTTTCATAAGCTTCAGGCAAAACTGAATTCACAGAGCTGAACGATGTGAACACTCACATGAGTCATCTAGAAATGCAGTGCTATATCATTTTAATGTCAATTCTGTGTCAGACCCACTGCTGTCATTTTTTCCACATCATTTGCTTTAGTGACCAAAGAAATTATATAAAGTTTTGAACAAGCCACGCATTTTCTTGAATGCATGTAATCTAACACCATTTTAGACAGACTGAGACTTTTTTTTTCTTGAGAAAATAGGAATGGTAAGTAAAGTAGAAATAAGTTGGCCAGACAAAATCATTCAATCACTTATCGTGCACTTGTCAATTTGTTTGTTTGTTTGTTTTTTACCACAATTTGATGTTTGATTTATGTCCATTACACAAATGGCATGGATTTTGCACCAAATTTTAATACTTTTGGTCAAGGGTTTGTTGAACCCGAAGTATGAGCAACAGAGATGCTTGACTTACTGTAGCATGTACCAATAAAATGGGATCACAGAAGCGTGGTCTATTAGAATAAACTGCAGTGAAGGGGAAAATCAAATGGAGAGCAGAAAAAGTGAGAACAACTTCCTGTTGTGATGTTGATTTGCAGGGAGAGGTGCATCTGTTGCATGCAGATGTTTGTTTCTGTGAGCATACCGGGTTATATCTGGTAGATCTGACTGCTAATTCCTGTGAAATAATTATAGCACATTTGTTTAGCAACACATTTGAAAGAAAGCACACTGCACTGCTTCTGCTCCTGCCTATAAATCCATTCATATTATATATAGCAAATGATAAATGTGATGTCCAGTGATGATCCATAGGCTCCAAAACCTACAAAGGCATCATAGGTGTGCTCAAAACACTAAGGCTGTACCAAAATATTAACTACAACATTATGCTGCCTTCTAAGATAACTTGTTTTACCCAAATTCTAAGGCAACATTACATGCATCCAAAATTGCATTGTGACCAACTTATTAAAAATCAAATCATAGGCGCAAATTATAGCGCATTTCAAATCATAGGTGCGCTCACAAAACTAAGACAGTTTGCAAATGTAGGCTACAACATCATGCTGCCTTCTAAGATAACTTGTTTAACCAAATTCTAAGGAAACAATACATGCATTGCAGAGAAAATTAACCAATAATACCCTGCAACCAACTTGAGACAAAAGATGGCAGAAGTGAGAGAAATTACAAAAATAAATACACCAAAATGGCAAACAACTCCAAAACATATTGATAAACACACACACACACACACACACACACATATATATATATATATATATATATATATAGTTGTGCTCATAAGTTTACATACCCCTTGCAGGATGTGCTTATATGAAACAAAATAAGAACCCCGCCTATATATATATATATATATAGTTCAGTCATGAAACTCTAGATGGTGCAGGTGATGGGTTGTTAATGTAACAGATGATATTCAGAGAGTTAAACGACTTGGCACAAGCTGATTGGTTCATACTGCATATGCAGCCAATGATCTTACTGCCTCGCATTTATATGGCTGGCTAGCATTCACTAGAGATTCCTGCAGCGCGCTTTCAGAGTTTCTCTGAAAACCTCCACCTTCCCCAGCTCCACCTGTATAGATCTGCTATGGGTTATTTTATATGCTATTTGTGCAGCAGCAGTATGTCTTAAATACTCATGGCACCATATCGCCATATGCATTGGCAGTAGCAAGTTCCTGTATTGCTCAGCAGCAATAATCTACAACTACAGCAATAACCATCAGCAGCAGCAATTCAGCAGCAGCAGCAGTGTAGCAGATCTATTCTGCCAAGACCAAATACATTAACATTGTCATATCCATCACCATGCTAAAATCTTCCGAGAGTTGTCATGATTGAAATATATATATATAT
>NW_015505844.1:535217-578285 GCF_001515645.1 Sinocyclocheilus grahami
ACACACACACACACACACACACACACATATATATATATATATATATATATATATATATAGTTGTGCTCATAAGTTTACATACCCCTTGCAGGATGTGCTTATATGAAACAAAATAAGAACCCCGCCTATATATATATATATATATAGTTCAGTCATGAAACTCTAGATGGTGCAGGTGATGGGTTGTTAATGTAACAGATGATATTCAGAGAGTTAAACGACTTGGCACAAGCTGATTGGTTCATACTGCATATGCAGCCAATGATCTTACTGCCTCGCATTTATATGGCTGGCTAGCATTCACTAGAGATTCCTGCAGCGCGCTTTCAGAGTTTCTCTGAAAACCTCCACCTTCCCCAGCTCCACCTGTATAGATCTGCTATGGGTTATTTTATATGCTATTTGTGCAGCAGCAGTATGTCTTAAATACTCATGGCACCATATCGCCATATGCATTGGCAGTAGCAAGTTCCTGTATTGCTCAGCAGCAATAATCTACAACTACAGCAATAACCATCAGCAGCAGCAATTCAGCAGCAGCAGCAGTGTAGCAGATCTATTCTGCCAAGACCAAATACATTAACATTGTCATATCCATCACCATGCTAAAATCTTCCGAGAGTTGTCATGATTGAAATATATATATATATATTCATTTATTTATTTTCAGTGCTGTGTCTATTTCAGGTAATAGACAACAAGACCACTCAGTAGGTTTTGAAACAGAGCCAAATAAATTGTATGCATATAAACTTTGATCCCAAGATCAAATGTTCCAGTTGTTTGGATCAAAATGATACATTATTTAATACACCCTTTAAGGACAATGAAAACCCCAAATTAGTTCTTATGTCATTACGTTGGGTGTGGATATTAAATGGTCTGGCACCTGAGTGTCCTGATTTTTAACACGCTTGTATAATGGAAGCTCACTAGACCTAAATTATTCTACCTGGAATGAGGTTGCAACCCTAACTGCATTGTCTTGTAAAAATGTCACATTTGTCATGTTCATACTCTGCAGGCTGAATTGGTTTGACACCAGCTTCACAGAAGACATGAAAGATAAGACAATACTTGCAAAAGTCTAGGAAAATTAAAGTTGTACCTGTCCTTTAAATAGCATATGGTAAGCAGATTATGCAAATGGCTTGTGGTTGTTTAAGCAGTTTATTTGCTCCTGTGTGACAGGACCACAGCCATTGATTGCTATGCTTCATTGGTCAACCTTGTTCTGGTGGTGTTTCATTACTGATCAGATACATAATGAATGACCAACCCTTAGAAATGTGTCCGAGACAGCCGCCATTCTCTCAACCTGCTCAAGCAAGACAATGCCCGCTGTCGACAAACAATACTTCTCTGGGGACTGGAGCAAATATAATTTCCTTTTTTTAAAAGGTTAGCATCATGAGATTCTACTAAAATGCAAATGAGCTCCAAATATAAAAAAAGGACCCAAAGAACTTTACTTTGCAATTGATAGTTAAGTTGTGTAGATTCTTTGTCTTTGGCAGCTGGTTCGAGAGATGCTTGTGTTGCTGTAGGCTTGGAAGCAATTGAAATTCAACATTGCAGGGTAAACGGCACATATGGGGCCATACAAAAAATGTATTGCCTCAAAACAAAAGACACTGAATTGTGATGCCAAGATAAGATAGTAGAAGCAAGCGCACACTATATTTCCTCTGTTATGGATATATGAAGCTCTCAGCCACAAACAAGTTCACTAGACTCATACAAAATAGCCTTGAGGGTTATTTTTCTTTGGTTTAATTTATTTGAACGTTTCACGGGACATATAACATCAAACAATGTCATCAAACATTCACCAATGTGCTGCTGCGATGGATTCTTCTTTTGGGAGTCTGCATTATTGTCTGATGTTCAGAGGAACTGGACACTTAGCATATATATACATACATACATATGTGTGCATGATGTGGGGTGGATACATTATACATCTTTGGATGTCTTCCATTTCTCTCTGGCATGTGTCACTTCAGTTGGAACAAAAGAGTTACTGTGTTTGTACAGTGTGAAATAGGATTTTTCGCAGTCGTAAATAAAACAGAGTATGTTTTACAAGAAAATGTGATTTTATTCTTTATGTGAGAAAATGTGTTAATTGCTATTTCTTTGTAATAGCTCAATTATTTGTACTAATTGAAGTGAAAATACATTTCTACACCAATTGTATGTATATATTTATCTATGTAGTTGTCATCTATGAAGTTCAAATATAAAATAGTGTTTCTCTTAGACATGATGGATGTGTGTAACATAAGATCTGTCCTATAATCATCTTGTTATTCCAACAAGAAATCAGAAACCTCAGAATTTAATTGAATTAAACAAAAGGACAATAATTATTGTGAATAAGTCCCCAAAGAGATCTCTTTAATGTCTCAGTTGTTTCTCCTAGACAGCATTGAGATTAAAAGCAAAGCAAATGGAGATGTTTGACTGAGGTTTCCTGCTCTTTTGGATTTTTGTACTTTGAAAAAGAACCATAGTAATATTAGGATTGTGCTAAGGCTTGACAAGATACCAAGTCTTAGATTTCAATATAAACTTGAATTTGTTTATAGTGTATCCACATTCATTTTACACATCCATATTCCTTCTGTAGTCAACAATTATGTCAATTGTTCTTATTTGCTACATAAAAGAGCAAATTAAATTGCAGACTGTGTTTTCTTGAGCAATCAGAGCATGCCATTATTGAGATTTGTTCTACAACTAGTGGATTTGAGATTATACAGTCTTTTTCTCAGTATAGAAGAAGCCTTAAGCAAACATCTCCATTTGTTCTACATTTAATCTCCTCACTGTCTAGCAGGAGAAACAACCGAGAGATCAAAAAGATCTTATTCGTGACTTGTCTTTCCTATGGGATAGCCAATACACTTTGGGTAACCATGCAAGAGAAAGACAGGAACATTTGCTGTATCAGGACAGATGTTAGACAGGCAGGTTAGGCATAAACCTGAGGCATGAGAAGTCACGGGCCGAGATCTATATGCGTATGTGTGTATATAGATAGATAGTTAAGTAGATGTATATTAGGCCCTGCTTAAATGCATGAGAGCGCAATATGTAGGCTTCAGTGGCTTCTAATGGACCACAAATTCTCTCCTCACTGTCAGCCACACACTGCTTGCTAAAAATAGGAATGGGACTGTGTTTTTTTTCTCTTCTTTGTCCTGTCATCTAGCATGACATGCAAAGCATTCATATTCTCTGCAGTTTTTGTAATCTTTTAATCTAATTTTATTTATGCCCCCGCCCCTTCCACTGCCGTTCTACCTGCATCCTCAAGAGAGATGACAAAAACCATCTTTGTTGTCTTCACACACCGTGTTTGCTCATTGCTGTCAGCGCACGCAGTCTGTAGGTGTCATGTGGCATGCCGGACCGTTCAATGTTTGATTTCATGTCAATACAACTGGGAAGCCTTTCATTCCTCGCAGATTCTCTGGGACGCTTGGGTGTTTTATGTTTCAGTTAATTTGCATGGAACTGTTTTATGTCGTTTTAAATGACATTGTAACGAAGAATAGTGTGTGGTTATTTTCCTTCGGTGGAACTGTATGAGGAAGAGGTTGCTCCGGGAATTTATTTTTCCTTTAAATATCAACTTTGTCCTAGACGTGTCTCATAAAGTTCCTTTGAAGACAAAAAAATACAAAAGAAACCATCTTTGACATTTAGCGTATGAATATACAGACATAAAATGAATGTGAATAGCAGATCAGATCATTTGGTCTTGGAATAATTTTCATAGAATGTTCATAGGAATGTCTTACTTTTGATTGCAGATTTTAGTATGATCTGAGCAAAACTGGATACAATGTGAGAAGTAAGATGGTCTTCATCATCATCTCCCTCAGATTCATTCCTCGCAGATTCTCTGGGACGCTGGGGTGTTTTATGTTTCAGTTAATTTGCATGGAACTGTTTTATGTCGTTTTAAATGACATTGTAACGAAGAATAGTGTGTGGTTATTTTCCTTCGGTGGAACTGTATGAGGAAGAGGTTGCTCCGGGAATTTATTTTGCCTTTAAATATCAACTTTGTCCTAGACGTGTCTCATAAAGTTCCTTTGAAGACAAAAAAATACAAAAGAAACCATCTTTGACATTTAGCGTATGAATATACAGACATAAAATGAATGTGAATAGCAGATCAGATCATTTGGTCTTGGAATAATTTTCATAGAATGTTCATAGGAATGTCTTACTTTTGATTGCAGATTTTAGTATGATCTGAGCAAAACTGGATACAATGTGAGAAGTAAGATGGTCTTCATCATCATCTCCCTCAGATATTTATCCTGAAATCCTGAAATCTCCCAAAATAAAAACTGACACAACAAAGTAGTCATATGAATCATATTAATTTAACAATTCTGATTCCTAACAGTTTCAGTAAAACATATTTTTGGACATTTGAGGAATAAATATTTAGCCAAATCATTAGATTTGCAAAATATGTGTTTTATTATTATTATTATTATTATTATTATTATTTATTTAGGAGTCATAAATGCAGTCCAGTAATTAATTCCATTCATTCATTTTTTTTATAAAAAAAATATTTTTCAAAACTTATAAGACATCTGATGAAGTTGTATTTTTTGATCGCTCAAAAGAAAATATTCTATAGCGTTTTTCGCTGAATAGTGATGAGTGAAAGACGCAATGAAAATACCTTAGTGCTGAGTCGGCGCAAGAATGCATGCACATGAAACATTAACGGTAATTCTGTTCCAGTAAAACAATTTTTATTAAATTCTGAATAAGAACCAGTTCTTGGTTTCAAACCTACAAATAAGACAAAGGCAATTGTTGAATGTTGAAGATAAACATTAATGTGGAAGAACCTGTTCATACTGAGATCACTGACTTGTGTATTGTTTATGGACAACTCATTTCTGTTTCATTCAAATTAATTCTGAGATATAATTGTTTGCATAGTGAGATGATTATAGGACACATATCTTAAAGCGCACTCATCCAGATGTTTGAGATAACAAGGTCAGGAAAACTATTCTAATTATGCACAGACAAATCTCACAGGATGTCTGCTGCTGAGGACTGATGTAAAGTATATTGTGCATCATTCAGAATGTCGTGGTAAAATATAGGCTATGCATGCATACAAATGCTTTGCCTTTATTGTGAAAAAAAAAGTTTGGTTGCTTGATCTACAAATTGTGAGACATGAGACTGTTTCTTGATTAGAATGTAATTATCCCAGTGATTTGAGATACTTAATTATTTCCCTAAGTATGTAATGTGATATAATCATCACTATTATCATCACCATCAATGACGCAACCAAATTATTCATTTAGGAATATTACAGTGTTAGTTGCTGTATAAAATGTTCTAGTATTCCACTCAACGCTTGTATGCAATAACGAAATGCAATACGTTAGGAACTTGTAAATATCTGTATTTAGGCACAGATTTGTTTTTCCCAAATCATAGCCTGTTTATTTCATTAGATTGAGCACTGTGAACTTGCAATAATTCCCATAGTTCAGTGTTATTTTATGAGTTTGCTTAATGCACACAATAATTACCTTTCCTTCTCTCCCCTTGTGTTGTCTTTTTAGATAAAAGGAAGGAAACAAAATGCTGGCCAGGATCATTTTTGTTTGCTCCTTCTTTGCTGCTGCTAGTTTTGGAGATACTGAGCCTAAGGCATTGTACGGTGGAGCTTGCAAATCTTTGTGCACCTGTGAAGAGAAAGATGGACACTTGTACATGAACTGTGAAGACAGAAACATAAGCAAAATCTCAGACATGAAGGTACCATCAGATATGCCTTTGCATTTAAACCTGTATAAAAATGACTTAGTGGAGTTACTTGCAGAGGATATGGATGCTTTCAAGAACGCCATCACCTTACATCTTGGTGCAAATAGCATACAGGAGCTTGAACCTGGCGTGTTCAGTGCACTGGGATCCCTAAGAAAGCTGCACATAAACAGCAATTTCCTGGTCATGCTGAAGGAGGACACATTTCACGGCTTGGTAAATTTGGAATACCTTCAGGCTGACACAAACTTCATCCGGGTCGTGGAGCCTGGGGCCTTCAGCAAGCTTGTCCGTCTTAAAGTTCTGATCCTCAATGACAACTCCATCGAGTTCCTTCCAAGCAACATTTTCCGCTTTGTGCCTCTGACACATTTGGATTTGCGTGGGAACAAGCTGCAGACACTGCCGTACGTGGGTTTCCTGGAGCATATTGGTCGTATCATGGAGCTCCTGTTGGAGGACAACGACTGGATGTGCAATTGTGAAATCTTGCATTTGAAGGTCTGGATCGAGAACATGCGGGCGCAGTCGTCTATCGGCGAGGTGGTTTGCAACAGGCCTGAGGATCTTAGAGGCATTTCTTTGGCCAGGGTCAAAAGGGATTTACTTTGCCCCTCCCATGCCGACATCAATCTCGAAGAGCCATCAAAGTCTTTAGACATGGTTGTCACCCCATCCACCAAGGTTGCTCAGATACCGAATGTCAACGATGGCACAAAAGTACCCACACCTGCAAACGGCCTAGGGACATTTTGCGTGCCAATGTGCTCTTGTCCTCCCCAAAGCATGGGTTTCTTAATGCACTGTGAGGACCGAGGCATTCAAAGGATATCTGATATAGGCATTCTTGAACAAAGCCCAACCAAGCTGTTTTTGACAGGAAATATGATACAGCGACTTTTCAAGTACGACTTTGTGACGTACGACAGTCTGGAACTGCTCAATTTGGCAAACAACCAAATAGACTACATTGACAATGAAACCTTTCTGAGTTTGAGCAATTTGAAAAAGCTGTACCTGAATGGAAACAGGATAGAGAAAATCTCATCAACAATGTTTCTTGGCCTTCACAATTTGGAATACTTGTACTTGGAGCATAATGTCATCAAAGACATTGAGGCCGGATCATTCAACCCTTTGACAAATCTAAAGCTCCTGTTCCTAAACAACAATCTACTCAACACTCTCCCTGCGCAGATATTTCGTAATGTGCCCTTGGTGAGATTGAACCTAAGGAAAAATGTCTTTATGCACTTACCGGTGAGTAATGTGTTGGAACAGCTCAATTATTTGGAGCAAATTTATCTTGAGGACAATCCTTGGGACTGCACTTGTGATTTGGTCAGCCTCAAACAGTGGGTGGAAAAGCTAAGCAAGGACACCGTGATGGGTACCATCTTATGCCACACTCCTCAAAAACTGTCTACTGCTGAGGTTAGAAACCTGAAGCATGATGTTCTCTGTCCTGGCTTGGTCACCTATAAGTCCTTACCTGGAGACACCAAGGATGCTATTGTAGCCACGCCTGCGCCAGGGGTCAGCACCAGCGGCTTCTTCCGGTCTCTGACAGAAGCAGTGCCACTATCGGTGCTCATCCTCTGCCTTCTCATCCTGTTTCTGACCTTCGTTTTCTGCGCTGCAGGGATCATTGTGTTTGTGCTACACCGTCGGCGGAGACAGGCCAAGAAGAAACAAGCCGAGGAGCAACCTCGCGAGAGCAGTCCCATCCACCTGCACTACAGCATGTACGGCCAGAAGACCACCCACCACGTAACTGAAAGGCAAGGACCCGGCATGTATGACGAACCTTCCCGTAGCCCCATTGTTCAGGTCTGCAGAAACCCTAGTTACTGCTCTCAGCACAAACAATATGAGTTGGACGAGTATGACAGTGAGAAACCTAAGCATTTCTGCCATAGCATCCTCGACAAGGAGAGCGACTCCCTCCTTACGGGACCCAACGTGAAGTTCAGGGCCGTCACCGACTACCCTGCTGAGTTTGTGAGTTTAGGAGATGCCAGCTCCTTGTACAAGAACATCTTAGAAAGGGAACGGGAGCTCCAACAACTCAGCCTCAGCGAATATCTCAGGAAAAACATATCACAGTTACAACCAGCGGTGGACATGCAAGTCCCCAACCACCACAAGGAGCTTAAACTAATGGAGACTCTTGTTTATACAAGGCCACGGAAGGTCATGGTGGAACAGACTAAAAACGAGTACTTTGAACTCAAAGCCAACTTACATGCAGAACCAGACTATTTAGAAGTCTTAGAGCACCAAACGACTTTCAACTGAGATAAGTACACTGTATACTTTGATTTGACAAATGATACTCCAAGTGCCTTGACAGTTCATTCTGAGTTCTGATTTAGCTCGAGAGATATAATAAAACAACGTCAGAGTAGAGGCAATTCTCACGATACGATCATTTGATGTGGACACAATGTCTAATTTCATGTGGACCTTTGACGTTAGCATTGCAGATGATGGATTATGCATTCTAACAAAATTCCAGCCACACTGAAAGAGCCACAAACAGTTGTCTTTGGACAAGATTGGCTTTGATACCAGAACATTTGTTGTGCATTGAGGTTAATGCATTCTCTTTATGTTTGGTAGGGAAGACTAGCATAGAGTAACTTCACCTTTCTATCTGTATCTCTTATTATGTACGTGACAGATCTTCAATCACTGTTTATCTGTAGCAATGGAAGAAATTGTGTTATTTTCTGTCATACAGAACATTTATGGTTAGTTAAATGATTCCCTGATTTGCTAAGTTTTGAATTAAACATTCCCAACACAGTTTTTGTTCATTAAATATTAAATAATGGTTGTATGTGGATTGCAAGATGTCTGAAAATTGCATTTATTAATAAATAAGGCGTCATCAAGAGCGAGTAGCTTGCCAAACGGCTATTGTTTTGACCCTGAGGTCAGACTTTATGAGTGGGCTCATTTATCGTGCCTGAAATTGGCCTCTCACCTGGAATTCTCAACACGCCTGGAGAGTTTGTTCAGAAATCATGTCACACAGACCCACTTGCTCATTACCTCCACTGCTTCTGATATGGACAAAAACTCTGCTGGGCACCCTTGGAGAAAATGAAAAGAAAAGAATTGCACTACTTAAAATACCATTTAAAGGTGGTTGATGACAATCACATTGTTAATCCACACAGTCTATGCCATTTCCCCATAGGAAAACCAAGTAGTGTAGCATCTGGTTTGTATAATAGTGTTGTTTAAAGTTCCTTTTGAAAACACAAATCATATCCGACTATTTTCTTTCAGCATGACAATTATGCAGGGTGTTTTGTCTTCATTATCTGGCTGGAGAAGAAAAGAAAATATATATCTATATATGTATAGAGAAAATATGCACACACATTATTGTGTTAAGCCTTGAAATGTTTTACTGTATGGAAGAGCACCATAGCTTTATTTTGTACAAGTGTGGATGATAGTTATTTATTCTGTATATTTGTACATAATTTAACATTTATATATGTTTGTGTGCCTTTAATGTGGTACCAATTAAGCTGTAAATAAAAATAAATAAATTAATAGAGTGTATTGCAATAATATGGCAAGCAACACGAATAGCACGAGTAAATAAATAAATGAAGTAAGGAGGAAAGAAATGGACAAAAATAGAAGAATCATATTATTTCAGTGGTTTTCAACTGGTGGGTGACATTGTGAAAAAAGAGTTGATAGCATCTCACACAGCAGGGAAAAACTATGTTAAATGAAAGTAATAAAATGAAGCAATTCAATCATACAAAATTAGGAGGATAGCCAAAGAGTTTAACATTTAAAAGATATGTCAAATCAACCTCTACAGTATTCTGGTCTGTCACTTGATAGAAGCTAGTCAAATTAGACAAATGTCAACATGGAGAGACTGCTTGCATGTTCTCAAACCAAGAGCAAATATAAGATCAAGACTGCATTAAATATGGGTTACACTTTAACAAAACCAGTCAAGAACCGTCTATGATTTATACTTTTCTGGTTTGTGAACTAACAGTAATAACGGCAGCTTCTTTGAGAATAAACATAAAAAAACATGTTTTAAAACATGTTCAGTTGTGAAAATGTATGACATTTCAAAGATAGCATTGAGATGATTACATCTCTTAATACCACTGAAGCCGTAAATCGCACACAAACATCCCATAAAAGTCACTCACGTCAGTTTGTGAACTTGACAGCTTGCCATAGCCAAACACAATTCTGTCAGACCCTCGTTTCTCGAAAATAACCTTTTTTGAGCGCGCAAGCAGCGTGCAACATTCAATTGCTCCTTAGAATGCTGAAGGCTTCTTTTCATCCACTCCACACTTTCATCTTCCCTTTCTCCTCGACTTAAGTGGCTTTCCAATATTTTTCCATTAACCATCAGATAGAATCATTCACATCAACCTGAGTAATTTCCGGCCTCCCTTGAGAAAAGGAAGTCACCTGGGCAGGAAAGGCTTAGAGCATTAAAACAAAATGGATGGTTGCAAAAGGGCGGTCAATGACTTTTGACAAGTCGCTCGTTGCAACTTCCAGTAAAGTGCAAAACAGTGTTCACTTTCAAGAATGGTTTTCTTTATTTTCAAGAATGCAAATTATCATGGTGTGAATATTTTAGCAAGGAAACAAACAAAGGCAGAGACTCTTTCACATTGCTGGAAATGAGTATTGTATACTGACACTTTCACTTGATAGATTCGACTGCAGGTTGTTTTTCTTTGTTTGTTTTTTCTTTGCAAGGCACTAAGAGCTTGGTATCTACCATCTATTCTTTATTATGCCCTCTAAATACCAGTTTTAGGCCAAGTCCTCTGCGCTTCAGTGCACATACCTATTTTTATTTTTTTTTTATCCTGAACTCAGCAGAGGATGCGCAAAAATGGATGTAATGAACCGACACAGGTCATTTATGTTGATGATATTCTAAGGGACAATATTGCTCTATTGAAAGAAAGTGGATTTTTTCACAACCTTTCAACATTTTGCACATTTCAAATCCTGTGAACTCTCAAGGGCTTTAAAATGTATTTTCTTACCTACAAGTTATACTGTTTTATATTTCAGAGCAGAGCCATTCAAACATGGTGTATATAAGACGTTCATCTTATGTCAAATTGTCTGAGACTGTGACTTAACGGTTCTCCGTATAAGCACAGGACGGAATGTAAATATCTGAGAAAACTAAACGGCCTCCGTTAGAGTCAGATGCTACTAGTGGGCTTTCTATGTAATTCGCTACACAGGCATAGCAATCGCTCCTTCTCTGGGGAGATCTTGAGTAATGAACTCAGCATGTCTGCCCTCACGATCTATAGATGAATCGCTGCTGTTGTATGTTGCCAACAAATCCATGTAACCTCGAATGCACATCAATGCATCTTTGATAGCACACATCTAAACTGAAACATGCTTGAAATTATTGGTAGTGGCAGGTCTGTTTCAACAAAAAGTCTAGCTCATAATGTACTTTCAGACCTGCAGTTTAAACATACCAATGTCTGGACCCTTGAGTGCTGCAATAAACGTGTATATAAACAGTGTCTATATCCATTCTGCTCAAATACACAAATGAATAGGCATACAATTAAGCACAGCATTTCTAAAGCTATTCCAGGTATAGTTGAAGATAATTCCTTCAGTTTGACCTTTGAAATATACATTCAAGGACTGAATACATATTTAAAGTCTGTATATTTCAATCAACAAACAAAATAGCCCTTAAAAACTAGCATTTCACATTTTTTCCCAATATATATTACAATATTAAAGTGCAGATTATATAACATGAATGTATAACTAAAGCAAAATATGGCAACAATACATTTATGCTGTGCATCTTCAAATAAATAACAATAATACAAATATAAATATGTATTTTTTATTTATTTTTTTATTTTAATGCTGATCAATTATACAAAAATATAATATAGAAAAATAATAATGCTTTTTTTTAAAAGTTATTTAAAATTAAGTAATTCAATAAAAACCTATATAATGTTCTGAAAATATGTCAACAAGTATGTGCATGTTTTGCTGTATGCATCTTCAATTAAATAAATAGTTATAAATACATTTTGCATAAAGATATTAAAATGATTATAATAGAATATAATGCTTTTTAACTGTTCTGTAAAATGACTAAAGTACCAAAAGGACATGGAAGCAAGTAAATAAAAAATATATATTTTTAATGTTGATATTGATTATAAATGATTTTAATAAAATATATTATTTTTAAAGGTGCTGTAAAATTACTGAAGTCCTAAATGAACATGGAGTCAAATTAATGGAAATTTAAAACATGCATTACTTAATATTGGTCTAACATGAATCAAGAATTGATAAAACATTCATTATGTGTAACTGTCTGTTTTTAAGAGTCCAGATTATGCTAGTTATAATTTCAGTTAAATTACTAAAACATGAAACAGCATACCAGTGCTTCACATGACTGAATTAGCAATCCCACATAAGGCTAGTTTGCTTGTAGCAATACAGAGTGTAGTGACCCATCTAACTGTAGCCCACATTTGACTCCCTCAATTATAACACTTGTCAATCAAATATCTGTCTGGAGATGCTTGGTGGATCAAGTCATCAAACACTTTATTTCTTTCCAACACATCGCTCTCAATAACTGCATTCAGAGGCTGAGTCACGCGATGCCATGTTGCGACTGGTTCTGTGCATACTTTGTGATCATATGAGAATCAAGGCATATTTTGGCAGGAACTGTTGTACGCGGCTGTGCGGTGGTGTAAAAAACAAGCCTTGAAGTCTGTTTTCCATCCCATTGGTGATAAATTGGCGTCCAATGAGTTCATCTCCTGAGGCGAATCTGCAAAAAGCGAACAGAAAGAAAAAAAAGAACAAAACAACTGTTTCTTGCAACATGGTGGATCTTCTGTCAGATGTCTGTAGGACTTTGTTGTTTAGAAATACACTACTTATTACTCATGGCTAATTTGCTGGCTGTTTTTAGTCTCTGACAAAGTGACAAACTAGTTTGACGGCGTAAGCGGCAAGTCATCACAAATGCCTGCTCTCATATTCCTTCCTGTCAGTCGCAACAGAGTCGCTTTGGGCAACCCCTCAAGTGGCTGACAGATTTCTCACCAGATCTTCTCCTCGATCTGCCCGAGCCAAATGAGAGACTCTTTGCTCCCAAATGCCATAGTCCTTACTCTTGACCTCTCCAGACAGGAGTTTGTCAAGTGACATCTGCTAATGGTTGACTACTGAAAACCTGAACACGTCGAGCAACCTTTCCATCAAAATGGCTGTCCTTAAATGTTGTCCTGCTTTTCAGAAGACCGACTTACCTCATGTCTTCTTCAGAATGCTATTAAACAGTGCTGGTAGACTACTTACAAACTGTGGTCTGCTGGTGATTACAAATTACATGACAGTATCGTCAACCTATTAGATTACACATTACAATGTAATCTAATCTTGAGTACGTTTTGATTACTTTTAGATTACTTTTGACCTGACTCATTATCACACTGATTTAAACAAGATTATTTTGTACCGTATTGATATAAAAACACAAAGAGAAAGACAATCTATTCCATCGCTTGTTGACAAATAGAGAAACTGAATTAAGAATTGCATCATGTTATTAATTAAAAAAAAAGTAATTGTGATCGGATTATGAACATTTTAAAATATAATTACAGTTATTTCATTTTTGGAATCTGATTACGTAATCCCAGCGTGATCTCATGCTAATTCGTATGTATTTTTCGTAAAATGTGGTTCTATAAAATGTACATTTACTTAAGTTTTTACAGGCACTAAAACATACAATACTGACATATTTTCAGCATTTAAATGTACAGATACTTATGTATTTTCAGCATTTAAACTGACGTATTGACGACAGCTAAAAATTAATCCTTATGATTCGAATATTGAAATCTCGGCATTCATTTTATTATTATTGTTGTTTTAGTTGTCATACCAATGACCTTGTTTTCAATTGCATTATTAAATTGTTTACTCATTTACTTAATATGAAATGATAACATTTCATTCTGTTCTGTGATTTTCTGTTGCCGGCTCGTTTCCAAGAATAGGCCGACATAATGTTCACTTTACATTCTGACAGTCATAACAAGACTTCACTTTAAACCCTTAAAATAAATAACATTTCAGCAATCGTTTAACCTTTACTTGTCATGTAATGTTTACTTTGTTTACCATGGGCCACAAAAGGCGTTTTCTCCGACATGCTGTAAGTGACAAATTAATAGAACTATAAAATACACCAAAAACACAACATAATTCTCAAATGAAACAATTGTATTTGTGTGCTGTAATCCAAATCTTCCGAATCTATAAGACTGGGAGGAGCAGACCCAAATCCAAGCCTTTATTCGGCGATCTTCATCTCCATCCTGAGCAGCGAGTCCAGAGACCGTAAACAGCAAAGAGCGCATCAGTCAGCGGATCTTTTCAAATTCAAATGTTGCCGCTTCAAACGACAGGTTTTACGACAGGATAACCGAACGCTCATTGGCTCTCGCCTGCATTCGTCACAGATTGCGACATGCCGTGTTTCTGGCGAGGTGTGTTTGAATGATGCACGCACGCGCCTTCACAAGTTCACGGTGGATCGGGAAAATAATCTGGATAATATTTTCAGCGATTAACAACTTAAATTCGGTTCTGGATCACACAAACCTACTGTATTCCGCCAGAGAGGACTGCGGCAGAAGTAATCGTCATTTGGATTACTTTTGGTACATGCTTTTGACATTTTTGCAATAGATAAATGATTGTAATTGCATTTATCTGTCTGTCATGTTTTTCTTATACTGTACAGAAATAGTTATGTTTAGGTTTAGAGGTAGGAGTGGGATTAGCGACTGTACAACTATGTGTAGTGCTATTGTTACTAAAATGGTTATTTTGTGCTTGTAAATGTTATGTATTAATACCTACGTATAAACAATGAGACTAGGCTGGTAATCCAGATCACTACCCAACACTGCTAATAAATCACAGAATACAGCATAATAACCAGCAATAACCTTATTAAAATTTTTGCAATATTAGCGTGTGGTACAAGCTAATTTGAAAGAAATGCATGACTTCATGTTTTCCTATTAGAAATATGTAATCCAGATCACTACCCAACACTGCTAATAAATCACAGAATACAGCATAATAACCAGCAATAACCTTATTAACATTTTTGCAATATTAGCGTGTGGTACAAGCTAATTTGAAAGAAATGCATGACTTCATGTTTTCCTATTAGAAATATACAATTTCATGTTTTAGTATGAACATGTTCAAACACGGGATATGCTGCTTTGCAAATGCTATGCAGTCTTGTTATTTACTATGTGTGTGTGTGTGTGTGTGTGTGTGTGTGTGTGTGTGTGTGTGTGTGTGTGTGTGTGTGTGTGTGTGTGTGATTCAAATTAAGCTGAAATTGAAAAAAATATTAGATGCAAAACTTAAACTAAAATTAGAAATGTTGCCTTCGACACTAAATTAAATTAAATGTCATTTGAAATTAAATTCCATTACATCTATTTCTATATAGAAATACAATACAACACAACACCACACAAACTAAAATGTAATTAAATATATTAATATGCATGCAGAATGGTGTCTAGTATCATTTGTTGTATTATTTATTATATGTTTGCTAAGGATTTTAGAATGTTGCACATAGCAACATAGCAACTATGTGTGACATTCTAAAATCTATGTTGCTGTATGTGATTGATATGTTGTTAGGTGGTTGCTAGGATGTTGATGTATGTTTGCTAAGTTCTTAAACAAGTTACTATGTAAATGCTATGGTGTTGCTAGGATATTATGGGTGTTGCTAATTTTTTTGTCATGTAGCTACAGTATGTGCATAGTATATGGTATTCTATGTGGTTACTAAAGTATTCTGCTGGTTATTTGGATGTCCTTGTGGTTTCTAGGGTGTTGCTAATTTTCTGTAGTATTGTGGGTGTTGCTATATGGTTGCTATATTTTTTTAGAATATTGCTATGTGATAGATAATGTATTATGTGCAGTGTCTAAATGGTTGCTAGGGTGTCTAACACAATATTAATCACATGCACATTTTGCATCGTCTGAATCCTGACTTCTAACTACATCTCCTCTCTCACACTGTTAGATACATTAGTATTCAAGGTCATCTGTAACTAACAGATTGTATCTCATTCCCCTGAGACAGTTGATGAGTTCCCGCTCTAGATGTGCCGTCTTATGAATGTAATTGATGCAGTCCTCTTTCAGGGAGCATGTGTTAACATTAGCTTGACATGTTACCTGTCCCTCACACTTCTTGTTTGCCGTGAAGAGACAAAGGTATGTTATGTCTAGTCAGCAGTCAGTTCATTTAAAAATTCAGAGCCCACCTCGACCCATGAACCATTTATGCCCTATGCCTTTTGCAACATAGTATGATGACAGATGATGAGAACTGTCCTTGCCATTGAATCACAAATGTGAATAGTGCATTCCCATGCAAAACTGGTTGGCATGATGTTTAGCTGGTTGCATGATTGTTGCAGGAAGTGGTTGCAAGAGTGTCCTGGGTGGTTGCTAGGGTGTTCTGTGATTTAGATTTATATTAAATGATTCCATTCAATTGGTCTTTATTGGTTAAAATAAATAATGAAAATGTATGCCTAATTCATGGAATTATAAAAAATAATATTATAATATATACAAAAATATTAAGAATGTATAATGTTTGTTTTTAATAAATATTATAGACAATATATATATATTTTTTTATAATAAGGAAATAGTTTCATTCTAATATCTAAATGATATGGAAGCCCATTTCCATCACAGAACAACAACAAAAAAATATGGTAATTGCAACATTTTTTTTTTTCTCTGAATTGATTGATATAAACTTGTAATCGCAAGTTATAAAGTCAGATTTGTGGGATACAATTCCAACTGTGAGAAATAAAGTCATAACTGAAAGATTTAAACTCCCAGTTATGAGTTATAAAGTTAAAATTAGGAGATATAAACTCACAATTGCGAGGAAAAAGTCAGAATTGCGAGTTATAATGAGAGGAGAAATAGAAAAAAGGCTATTTTCTTACAACTGTGAGTTTACATTCTTACAATTCTGATTTATAACTAATATATAAATATAAACTCGCAATTCTGACTTTTTTTTCTCTCAGAAGTTTATATCTTGAAATTCTGACTTTACAACACAAAATTATGAGTTTATATCTTGCAATTTTGAGAATTGTTTTTTTTATGTTTTAAATTCTAAAAATGTCAATAAATATTTAATTAAACACCAGCAACAACATTCCACTGAGAACCTTCTAAGCTGTAATATCGTCCAAATGTAATACATTTAACAAATGGCGATGTTCGGTTCAAATGAGAAGTTGAGATTAATGTGAGAGCATAACCATAACCATAATGTGTTGAGATAAAAGGAAAAGGAGAGGGTGACATCTTACCCCAGCGGCCTTAGGGAAAAAAATACATAAAATAAAGTAGCTCGCTCAGTCAGGTTTGACAGAATAACGAGGCCACTCACAAAACCAAAGGGTCAGCGATGAAGCCCGGTGACCTTTAACCTCCATCCCACTGCAGAATTACCCAGATTTAAAGGGCAAGTGGGCAGAAGCTTAAGCGATCTCTCGTGAACTCTGTGCTGTCACCCAGTTCGTCTGGACTTTTTGTGCTAGACTGGTCTGTCAGTCTCAGTTTGAGATCAGCACTGGACACCAATGTCAGTCTTCAAATCCTCTCTTTACTTCCATCTGAGGCTGGCCTTCTCTCAATGTCTGTCTGACCAACCCTGAGGCTATTTTTAGCTGCTTCGCTGCACCTCCAAAATGAGCACCAGCCTTTGCTTTCTAGATTAGATGGCCTAATGCAGTCTTCTCTTTTCAAAGTTTAGGAAAGGGGGACGATCAATTCCTCTTGCATATTATGCAATCATCCAATGCACTTGAACTAACTTTGTGGTCTCACGACTTTGCTTCTCTAGTCACATATAATTTCCTCTAACCCTATCTTGATTCATTGCCTTGGCTTCGGTTCTCTTTATAGTTTTTTTTTCTTTTCTTTTTTCTCCCTCACTGGACATGTTTTTGTTCCGCTCAACAATAATTCCTGAAACTTCCATTTCTCCGGGTACCTGGCAGGGATAATCTCAGGATTACAGCTTAAAGTGTCAGTGATCTCGACTGTCAAAATTCTCCCGTAGTTACAAGTGTAAACATATGATTACCTTTGGTCTGACTTACCAATGTAAACACACATGAATTATGAGAGCCAGATGGAGGTGGAACTGCATGACAAGACGAATGTGATTTTTCTTGCCGGGTGTGCCCTTTGTCGCGTTCTTGCCACAGGTCAAATGCATCATTCTGTTGTTTATCTGAGAAGTTTGGCGGCTTGCATCTGGACACTGTCCAAAAGTAGGTGCATCCTTGGAGGGTGTTCTTGAAAGATTAATGCATATTGTGATTTAAATAAATGGAACAGGAAGATCAGGTGCATTCAATCTGTCACCTAGAGATAGAACAAACCAATATGTTGATGCAGGTAACATAAATTTAAATTTAGCTTGTTACATTCCTTTCCATCATTATGCTATGCATAAAACTGAATAAATACAACTAGCAAAATAAATAAAATGTGTGTGTGTGTGTGTTGGGTGTAAATTATTACTAAGTAATAAGTTCCTGTAATTTAATTACTTTTCCCTTGAAAAAGTAAAGTAAGGGATTACTCTTATTTTTTCTGTAATTTAATTACAGTTACTTCTTATGTAATTTAACTTAATATTGTGTGTAGACTGTAGAACATTTATATACAATATAATTGTGGATTAAAGAATTTCATTTTAAAATATATTATATATCTAAATATATCTGCAGTATATTAAAACGTTTGCCCATTTTTTGTACCTACATACCTCCTACCTATTTATTTATTTATGACCTAATTGTCATGACATTTATCATTTTATCCCCATTACTTAAAAGCAAATTTGATATTTTTGCCGTGCATTTTTCTATGAGTTTCAGCCATCTTCTAAACTAATACTAGTTATCTTTTGCCCACAAACCAATATATCTCAAAGCACAGAGCATTTAAAGTGTGGAGGGAGTCTTTCTGTTTATGACCCGTATAGGGCCTTACGTTACTCAGGTGTGTCACCAGAAGGGCTGCTGTCAGCTGTCTCTCTGCACGCAACAAAAGGCACGAGTCCTCAGGGCCTCCACACGCTAAACCAAAATGTTAGATGAGATCCAAACTGCATTCCAGATGTCACATGACACTGACAGGCTGCGTAGGATTGAACATCAAACAAAACGACACATTCCGCCCTGAAAATGTAAAAGCTTTGATAAGTACTGATAATGTGATGACAATAATCAGCATACATGTGTGTGCATGCCATGTCAAATTCAGGTCACTGATTACTCTGATGTGAAAGAACAAAGTGAAGCACACTTGACTGTATATTAGTGCAACACACTTGTTTCTCAATAGGCGGTGTGTCGGCACAAATTATTATTTATTGAATTTTTCATCTTTATAAATGGCATTATGTGAGTCAGGCGAGAAAGCTTTTACGGGAAAAATGGGAGTGCCATAGAACTGTCAATGACCTTAGAGAAGGATTTTGAATACTATTTTTTTTCAATGAACTCACTCTGCACATGCTTTTGAACAGCTTACTGCTTGTATGCATTGGCAAACGATGCATAGAAGTTATATTAGTGCAACACACTTGTTTCTCAATAGGCGGTGTGTCGGCACAAATTATTATTTATTTAATTTTTCATCTTTATAAATGGCATTATGTGAGTCAGGCGAGAAAGCTTTTACGGGAAAAATGGGAGTGCCATAGAACTGTCAATGACCTTAGAGAAGGATTTTGAATACTTTTTTTTTTCAATGAACTCACTCTGCACATGCTTTTGAACAGCTTACTGCTTGTATGCATTGGCAAACGATGCATAGAAGCATTGAAAACGCATTGTTGTGGGGTGATGTGGTACTTGCCAGCTATTGTCGTTCTACAAAAAAAAAAAAACGTGTAGGTGTAGAAGTCTTGGTTTGGTCAAATGTTACCCAAAAAGGAAAATGTATAAACCATCAGGCCATCCAAGATGTAGATGAGTTTGTTTCTTTGACAAAACAGATTTGGAGAAATTGACCAATACACCATTTGCTCATCAATGCATCCAGTGAATGGGTGCCGTTAGAATTAGAGTACAAACAGCTGATAAAAACGTCACAGCTATCCACAAATAAAGATGAATTTAATGCAACGCAATTGCTGTTTATTGTCTACCAGGTAAAAATCATAAAGTCCCATTACTCAGAAATGCAACTGAACTGTCTCCTCAACATGATCTTTAATTTGAGGTATTCATGTCTGTAGCACGAAGCATGGTCACACACCAAAGTTTAATACTTAAAGAGTTAGTTCACCCAAAAATGAAAATTCTGTCATAAAAAATATCTTAAATTGTGTTCCGAAGATGAACGAAGGTCTTACGGGTTTGGAATAACACAAGGGTGAGTAATTAATGACAGAATTTTCATTTTTGGGTGAACTAACCCTTTAAGGTCAATGCCTCTGCAACACCCCTAACCCTATGTGGGTGCAACAGAAATCACCATGCTTGCCTCAGCAAACGTCACTAATGGCATTATCCTTCAAGAACTAAGGACTGCTGACTAGATATAAGGATTTTTTCAGGAAAAACCTCACGGGCTGAACCTCACTGCCATGTAACTTACATGTATCTGTGATTCAAAAGGACACGATAAAATTGTCACTGACTGATTTTTACCATAATTATTGAATCAGCTGCCAGCTCTTCACTACAGAGTTACAACTGAGTGTTAATAAAGAGAATTTCCCATCGACTTCTCATAATTACTTCATCCATTACGTTCCCCAGAACGTGATGAACATAGAAATAATCCGAAAAGACTGAGCGAAATGTTCTAACAAGCAATGTGGAAATTACAAGGTTTTAGCACTCATGTGTCGGAGCGAACGGCTGACTATTAGAGCGATCAGTCATGTGGAAAAGTCAAATTTGTGGCGTGGCTGCACTGGAATACCGTGAAATAGATGACGCTCCATGGGTTTATGGGTTGATATGTATGTATATTTGAGTGTGTGCTCCAGTCGTAAGGTCCCTCATGCGAATCTAACTATATCCCGTCTAAAAACCAAGTGGACAGTCAATGTCACAATTCATGTCTCTCTTGCAGATTCATTTGGCTGCTGTGTCAAGTCCTCGGCTCCCTTAAAGTTGCCTACGCACTGCTTGATTTGCTGGCCACTGACGGCAAATGGGGAGGATGAAGCAAGGAGCTGTAAATTTTAGACGTCTACAGTTGGAAATGAGCATCAGCTGCCGTAGATATAAGCAAGATATGAGATTCCCATCCAAAAGGTCATTCTTACAGTTTCACGAATTGGCGCGCTGGTGAACCGTGTCACGATCTGCCAAAAGCCATCATCTTATCCTGATGGCAGGTCAAAATATCACCGGGCCATCAGATGTGGAGCAATTACTTGTTTATTTTAGCTTTGTAATCATTGCGACCAGTACAATGGCAACATTTCCTGCTAGTTCTCAAGTATTTCATCATATCTCGAGGTTAAATGGAGTCGTCCGCTTACTGGATTATTAGTCTTCACATTCTCATTACCACAGTTCTTGGGTGCTGTTTAGCATGATGCAAAGCAAAGGAATTTACCATGGTAACGGTCTCTGTGCTGCACTGCCTCAAGATGCTTTATTGCTTTTACAAACAGCAGAAACAGCTAATAGAAAGAACAACTTTAGGGTTATGGTTCAATAATAATAATCCCAATAAGCAATTATTCTGCCAATTAATATATTTAATGACGATGATAATATAGACTTGGCTCAGTGATATAGATTAATTAATTTGACGTGCAGTTCCAGGCCTGCAGATGTTCATATCTTGCCTGCTTCAAACGTGACTCATCCAGTCATTACAAAGTCAGGATTATCTGGGTATTCTCACAAAACCTGTCAAGAAATGTACAAGGGGGAAAATTACAGAAGGAAAATGTAATGTGACATTAATGAAAATGTGACATTATTTTCCGGAAAATTAAGAACATTGTACTGCTACATTTTTATAAAAATATTACACATTTTAATTGTGAGATATGTGTGTGTCACATTTATATATGTCAAATTTACAATATACAGTATAATGTTACAGTAATGAGATTGTCAAAACAAACAAATAAATAAATAGTTAGTGTCCTTTCTTTCTTTAAAATGTTATTTATTTTTGCTTTCTTCTGATTTTGAAGTTAAAATGTGAGAGCCAAGATTCACCCATCTGATTTATTGTGTTAAACGATCACATTTTATGTAGAGTTTAATTTTTAATTCAGACCACAATACGTGACAAATTTACATAATAAACGTACATTTATAAGCCCAAAATAACATTTGTTAGCTTCATCAAATGCAATGCGCCTTGACACAGTATATTTTAATGTACATTAGGACAAATGAGATTTGAGAGCGACGCCGGAGGGGAAGATTACCAGAGAATAATGCAAATTGCATTCTAGGTTACTACTTGTGTGAAGCTTTTTTGCCATTTTTTGGAGCTAGAGCACCATAGTAACCATCAGCTTTCATTAAATGATAAAGAGCAGGCAGAAGATTCCTGCAAAATTTCTCCTTTTGCTACTGCTTTTACAGAAGAGGGAAAGCCATAGAGGTTTGGAATGAAAAAAGGTGAGTAAAAACTGCTTCATTAAGCTTTCTCAAATGAAGCATCATCGGTTAATTTAGAAAGTTTACCACAGGTAGTTGCACCTCTCAAGAGCCTCATTTAACTCTCTCTCTCCATCGTGGTTTCTCTTTCTCTTACCATCAAACTCTCTCTTAAAAAAACAAACAAAAAAAAAAAATACAAGAGCATATCTCAATGTGTCAGAGCTACAGTTGTGATGGCCACCTAACTTACACCCAGTTATCATTAGCCAGTGCCTGCTAATGACTTCAAGTGTTAGAGGCCTGTCACTGCCTATATTTTTAATGGCCTTCAACGGGATCCTCTCTACCTGTCACACGGGCTCCGTGACAGTGGTCTTCCTTCACTTCCTGACAGAAACACTCGCACGGATAGCACTCAGCGTTCCTCCTCATCACCAAGCTCATTGCCTTTCAATATAAACGCTGCCACTATTTTAACAAACAACGCCGCGAGTCTGACATTCACGTCAAGCGCTCAAGTTCGCATTGGCTGTCACGGAAATCATCGTCAGCTTCTAAAACGAGATAAAAGGTCATTTCCGACTCAAGACTGGCTTAAAAGCGTGTTACACACCTCATTGAAAAGGTAAGTTTCCCATCTGAGTGACAGAATTTCCCGAGGCAGAGTTTTAACATAAAACGCTCAACTTCAGGAATTAAACTATGATTTATTAAAGGAACAGTTTTACAGTATGCACTCTTTTTGTATTTTTGATTGCAAAAGGGAGGTAAAATGATGAACTATGCCAAAAAATGTGGGTGGTTGAGCTCTATGTCTGGTTCACAGGCAGAGAGACTGAATGAAATTGCAATACAGTACAAATCCACAGTTGTGTTGGTTGGTTATTACAGCAGAAATGTTTAGTGGAAAAATGCCATTTATTATAGGGGGACTGGGGCTAGTTGTCACACTTTATACTCCAGTAAATCATTCTCAGGGTGGGTTTATTTCTTTATAGAGAAAAACCTTAAAGGCTTGCCTCCAAAAACACCTCTTGAGGATTTCGCCCATTATTACACCAGGAAGAAAAGATACAGTTAATTTAAGACTTTAATCTTTTGGGACAACATGCCCCAATAGCCAATTATGCCGTCACATTTAAACTGTCACCATGGAAACAGTAAGCTATTCACTGGATTTACAGGAGTATTTAAACAGTAAAATAATTATGAAACACAAAAAGATTCAGCAATGATTTAAAAAAAAAAACTATTCTAATTTACAACATTTTTTGTGTTTGAAAGTGACTAGTGTTTGAAGCAATAAACAAAACAACTTAAACAAAGCTGTATACTTATATGGCCAGTGTGACAACTAGCCCCGGCCTTCCATATTTACCTTTCCAATTCAATTCAATTCAGTTCAATTCAATTCAATTCAATTCAATTACCAAGCACAATACACAATAAAAGACAACAACCATTGTGCTGTACAACCACAAATACAAAATAAACAATAATGCAGGGCAATAACTAAATGAACAAATTAATAAATAAACAATAACATTTGACTTAAACTCAATCTCTATCATTATGTATTGTGTACTTTTTTGCTTGTTTATCTAATTATTATTTTACTATTGTAATGACAAACAATTTCATGAACGTTTTAACTTAAATTCATTTTACTTTGTCATGAATTGAGTGGATCATTTACACTTGAAGAAATTATGCATTTTGTCATGGATCGTTCAATTCAGTTCAATTCAATTCAATTAAATTCAATTACCAAGCACAATACACAATAAAATACAACAACCATTGTGCTGTACAACCACAAAATACAAAATAAACAATAATGCAGGGCAATAACTAAATGAACAAATTAATAAATAAACAGTAACATTTGACTTAAACTCAATCTCTATCATTATGTATTGTGTACTTTTTTGCTTGTTTATCTAATTATTCTTTTACTATTGTAATGACAAACAATTTCATGAACGTTTTAACTTAAATTCATTTTACTTTGTCATGAATTGAGTGGATCATTTACACTTGAAGAAATTATGCATTTTGTCATGGATCTCAAGAGACTGCACAGCTATTATACACAACTAAGTTAGAAAACTTACTTCCAAAGATAAAAAATAAATAAAAAAAAAGTTTTGCTTGAGTAAATGAAATCCCTCACAACAGACAAAACAATATTGATAATCTATTTTGTGAATTTTGAATGTTTTAGCAACTCAAGTACAGTAACAGAAACAATATTTACAAAAAGTGTTCCTTTTTATATCCATAATTGTAAACACTTGTTGTATTTCAAGCTTTTGTAATAAAAGAAGCATATCGGAAGATGATGATGATATGAAGCATTTTAATGAGCAAGTTCATTTTGTTCCATTCTATCCATTTCTCTGCAACCATAATTAGTCAAATATTACAACAAACATTTTAGAGCAGGAAAAAGAAGGAGGTCCAAATCTGGCCTGCAGATGTACAATGAAATCCCTCACAACAGACAAAACAATATTGATAATCTATTTTGTGAATTTTGAATGTTTTAGCAACTCAAGTACAGTAACAGAAACAATATTTAAAAAAAGTGTTCCTTTTTATATCCATAATTGTGAACACTTGTTGTATTTCAAGCTTTTGTAATAAAAGAAGCATATCGGAAGATGATGATGATATGAAGCATTTTAATGAGCAAGTTCATTTTGTTCCATTCTAGCCATTTCTCTGCAACCATAATTAGTCAAATATTACAACAAACATTTTAGAGCAGGAAAAAGAAGGAGGTCCAAATCTGGCCTGCAGATGTACAAAACACAGATTAGATTGCAATTAAACATCTGGACTTTATGCCTTCCAGAAAGGCCTAAAAGGGGGGTTGCAACTTAATATGTATTATTCTTGCAATTCATGTGAATTTGCACATACATATACACAACATAATAAGAGAAAAAGTACAGCACAAAACAAACACCAACAGGAAGGTTTTGAATCCCCCTGAAGGGGTTCATTTTGCGACTGTACAATATTCAGCTTATTATGTGGCTAATTGCCAAATAAATAAATAAATGGAAGGGAAATATTGATTTGAGTTTAAATGATTTCATAATGAGAGGAAAAAGAATGAGGAGTGATAAAAGAGATGACACTAAAACAGCTAAACAAGAATCCAGTTGCACAATTTAGAGAATATTATACAAAGAAATATCTGCAGAAAACGGCAATAAAAGTATTACAGTACAAATACATATTATGAGCATATGCATAAATCTCTTTTTAGCTGTGCAGTTGGGGATTCAGAAACATGAACATGTATAACACATCATATAAAGCTGAAGTCATTTTTGTTAACTTACATTGAAAGAGTCTTTAGAAACCAACAATTGCAGAATCAACCAAAACGCTGAAAGTCCTTTGTTGGTGTAACATAAGACGTTTTTTTCTTTCTTTCTTTTTTTTTGTAACCTAGGACCAGGTCAGCCATTTGGAAATGAACAAGAGCAAAGAGGTTCAGTGGAAGATGGATGTAAACAAATGGCAGATGTTTATTCTCATGGTTACCCTCAAGCTGTACACAGAGCCCAGCCCCAATAATGTCACATGACGAAGGCAGAGAAGAACACACACTATCATACAATATTAACACTAGCTCAGCCGCGTGGCTTGATGAGAAAAGACGTTCCATTGTTGCCTTCCTGAATAAGAATAAGGACATCAGGGATTTGCTTTTGGAAAAAAGTTAGGACAAATTCACCCGTATGCTCATATTTGTGTTTATCGTCAAGCTGTCATCATTATAAATGAGGGTGTTTGAACAGATTGCTCGCTGAATCTGGTGCCAAATGATTACTAATGAAATCTCAGTCAAAATAAACGAATTAAAGTTCACCCAGAATCAGAAATGCTGTCATTTTTACTCACCTTGTGTCGTTTCAAACCCATATGCTGCATGCTTTTCATGAAGGAGGATTTCTGAGAAATCTTATTTGACATCTTCAAACCTGATGTAATGCATCGATGATCTATTTGTTTGATGATTTTCAGTGTAGCTATTGCATTACACTAGACTTGAAACATATATGTATTATAGACTACTTTTAGGACACTTTTAATGGTGTTTTTGTCCTTGTTTTGTGGCTTGACAGCCATGGTTATGTTATTAAAATGTTCTTAATTATTTGATAATTTTTTTTATTATTATTTTCAATTTTTTACTCTTGTGTAATTTCAAATCCATATGCTGTTAGTTTTGTCATGAAACACTGAAGGAGAATTTCTGAGGAATCGTATTTGATATCTTCATTGACGTCAAACCTGGCATAACACATCAATGTCTCATTTTTTGAATATTTTCAGAAAAGAGAGTTACATTTCAGTGTATCCCTCACACAAAGCTATTGTATGACTCCAGAAGACTTTGCATATAATTGTGTGTCTTATGGACTACATTTATGGCAATTTCAATAGTTGTTGTTGTGATTTTTGTGGCTTGACAGCCACGGTCATGATTCTTCAGTGTTTCTGCATTGTACACCACCATACACTCTTGTACATCAAATTTTCATGTTTATTGTAATGTCACTTGATGTTTATTTGTAGTCATTTGCCAAATCTGTCATTTTTACTTCCTTTTATGTCTTTTCAAACCCATATGCTCAACTACACTGAACAAATTTATAAACGCAACACTTTTGTTTTTGCCCCCATTTTTCAAACATCCCAGTTCTTGCATGGCCAGCATACTCACCGGACATGTCTCCCATTGAGCATGTTTGGGATGCTCTGGATCGGCGTATACGACAGCGTGTTCCAGTTCCTTCCAATATCCAGCAACTTCGCACAGCCATTGAAGAGGAGTGGACCAACATTCCACAGGCCACAATCAACAACCTGATCAACTCTATGCGAAGGAGATGTGTTGCACTGCGTGAGGCAAATGGTGGTCACACCAGATACTGACTGGTTTTCGGACCCCCCCGGACCCCCCAATACAGTAAAACTGCACATTTTAGAGTGGCCTTTTATTGTGGCCAGCCTAAGGCACACCTGTGCAATAATCATGCTGTCTAATCAGCATCTTGATATGCTACACCTGTGAGGTGGATGGATTATCTCGGCAAAGGAGAAGTGCTCACTAACACAGATTTAGACGGACTTGTGAACAATATTTGAGAGAAATAGGCCTTTTTTTGTACATAGAAAAAGTCTTAGATCTTTGAGTTCAGCTCATGAAAAATGGGGGCAAAAAAAAAGTGTTGCATTTATAATTTTGTTCAGTGTATACAGTATATTTCTCAACTACAACACCGGATGAAACTTCTAAATTATCTAAGCTAACAGAGTGTGTTAAAAATGTAAAAGATTGGATGACCAATAATTGTCTCCTATTAAATTAGGATAAGACAAATATATTACTTATTGGACCAAAAAACAGTACACAGAATCTATTGGATTACAATTTGCATCTAGACGGATGTACTGTTACTTCATCTACAGTCAAAAATCTGGGTGTTATATTAGACAACAACTTAAGTCTTTTGGGAATCATATTTCTCATGTTACAAAAACAGCATTTTTTTCATCTTAGAAAAATTACCAAGCTACGGAGCATGTTACCAACCCCCCAGAAGACCTCAGATGATGCTAACCCTGGAACAACATAGAAAACTACCAAATTTTGCTTAATCGCAACATTTAATTGCAATTGCAAAGTTTAATCGCAACATTTAATCAGATTATTTTTAGAACTGTTCATTTAAATGTTCTTTGAGGAACCCAAAATCATTGCAAAAACACTCTTTGGAGCCTTTATTTTTAACACTGTACTGAAAGGGTTTCCTAAACTATTTTTCTTAAAAAAAAATTAATCTCATCTAGGGCAAAAACATTTTAGTAGTCCAAAAAATTTTTTAAAAATGTATACATTTGTTAATGTAAATAACATTAGGTCAAGTGCGGGTTTAATTTGAATTGCACCAGTTATGTCTTTAAATCAAGAAAACTACCAAATTTTGCTTAATCGCAACATTTAATTGCAATTGCAAAGTTTAATCGCAACATATAATCAGTGTTCACCGTCTGTTTGAAAATGTTTCATTCAATGTGTTACTTGGCGTTTCTTTATAATAATTTATAGAATTTATTAGCAATGACCGAGTAAACATTTATTTATTTATTTGTGTGCATGTACAAGTTTGGCAAAACATGAAAGCCAGTAAAGAAATTGGCAATTCCGTTCAACTGTATAAACCAATTATTTTATTAACTAATTAAAATAACACATTTATAATTGTAATTTTTTAAAAAGCCTTCACAGAGTGAACAGATGACGTATAAAAAAGTAAATTATGCATGAAATGCATTCCGACCCCCGCAGTGCTATTCTTATATCCATAAGCATGATGCTATACTGTATACGCTCGTGAATATTTAAGAGCTTTATAACTCTCCAATCACATCCGATCCATAAACAGTGTGATAGAGCGCACCATTAGGCCCAGAGAAACAATTATATTTAATTATGTAAATAGCTGAATCACCCAATAAAACCCAAAGAGGAATGGAAAAGGCAGCCAGGTCAGCAGATATTTTGAGAGGCGCTGGAATAGCTCACTCTTGCGAGTTGCGGCATCACAGCTTGATTTTCACAGTCACATCTCCAGACTTAATTGAAGTCAATAACATTCAGCCCCCGGGGTGGAATTTAAATGGTTTGTTGCAGGTGAGTACTTTAAACCCTACAATACTTTGATTTATACTCTCTCGCTCTTGTGGAAGAAAAAAAAACAAAAAAAACAACTTCTATGGCACAAAGCAAATCGCACAAAGGATGGAGGTAATTGTGATCACAGCATTCTTGTACAACATTTCTATAGACACAGGGAAAAATCAATATCAATTTGACAGAGTTCAAGGAAAGACGAGTTGCCTTGCACCACTCACACAATGCCACAAACAACTTCAATAGCACTCGCTCATTCAGAAAAATTGACCGCGTGAAGGACAAAACAGGCATTAATTAGTCGCTTACATGAATAAACCATCCCAGTGAAAAGACCTGGATGCATTTCCAGACTGGTTTGTTGCTGCAATAAGCAGGGTAATCAAGTGATAAAAGACAAAAAGAAAGCTTTGATATCAGACTCAAATTGAAGTGTCAAACTAAGAAAATAAAACACTCTTTGACTAACACTCTTTTGTGCAGAAGTTCTCAAAGGGAGGATAAATAACTTTACTGTGGCAGTAGGAAACACCTTTGGGTGATGTGTGCTGGAGTCGAAATGGCAAATCTACTGCAAACTTTACAACAGATCCAAACAGCTGTGACAGCTAGCTCTGCTACTCAAATGGAAATATAGATGTAATAGAAGACAAAAGAAGATTGCAACATAATTATGGTCTCAAAGGCTGGAATCACTCTTAGTTCATCTTTCCACTTAAATAAAGGTTCTTTATAGTGGAAAAAGGTTATTCAGATTATTAAAAAGTTCTTCACACTAAGAAAAAAAAAAGATTATTTTTAGAACTGTTCATTTAAATGTTCTTTGAGGAACCCAAAATCATTGCAAAAACACTCTTTGGAGCCTTTATTTTTAACACTGTACTGAAAGGGTTTCCTAAACTCTTTTTCTTAAAAAAAAATTAATCTCATCTAGGGCAAAAACATTTTAGTAGTCCAAAAATTTTTTTAAAAATGTATACATTTGTTAATGTAAATAACATTAGGTCAAGTGCGGGTTTAATTTGAATTGCACCAGTTATGTCTTTAAATCAAGATGAATCTGAGCATAATTTCCTCTTTTTGAGGGACGAGTGTAATGACATGAAAAAATCATTTTAAAGGGGTCATATGATGTTGCTAAAAAGAACATTAAGTCTACTACAAAAAAGTTACACCTTCTTTCTTTGCGTGAACATTTGGGCGGCGTTATACAAATCTTCCCACATCGTGATGTAGATATGTGGGGGCGTGTTAGAACGAGCCATTTTAGGTAGGCGTGGTTGACTCTTAACTTTTATAAAGAATATCTCTTTGGATTTGAGACTTTAGTCTTTACAAATTTACAGATCTTCTTTATGCACCAAGAGCTTGTAACACTCCAAAGAGAAAGGAAAAATTTAAATCGCATCATATGACCTCTTTAAACAGTAAATTACTTTCCAAGTAAAGGACAAATTGCATAATTGTAAAACAGCCTCTCTCTGGTGAAAGCATCTTATAATTATTTCTAAGTAATTGTTTGTAGTTTTAATAAACAGTTGTGCTCATCATTTCACCTCTTGCAGAATCTGTAAGATGTTTAGCATTATTTTGGAATAATTTTCACTCAGAAATTGCTAGTAAATTTCACAAATTATTAAAAAGAAATGGCAAGTTTACTAGCAACAGACTGAATTAAACAAGACATTTTAAACTTGAAGAATTGAAATTGTATTTTCTTGTAAAAAAGTACAATAATATTTGTTTTATTTACACTTACAAAACATATTTTTTTAGCGTACTTGTCATGCTTTCATTTTTAAGATATGTATTTGTAGGATATCAGACCGAATTAGACAATCTAAGATTTGGTCAAACATGGTTGAAACATTAGGAGCAGAAAAATTCCACAGAGGCCCAAGACAACAGGATGTCATAAATCAGACCCGAGCATTAGCCAGTCTGAAGCAAGCCTAAACCCCTCTGTCACAGAACAGTTTTCAACATTAACACAAAAGAACACTTATTGACAATTCCAAGGAGATTGTCAATTTTGGGGCAAGTTATCAAGAATAATGGTCAAAAGAGATGCACAGCGTGACCGCCACATGGAAACATGTGATAGTGATCGCAAGCTCTACGGATTGACTTTTCCCCTCCACCTAAGACAGAGAACAGACTAAGTAATTTGTATCATGTGTTTATTTTTACAATATTCTTACACATATACAAACATCTTGATTATTCTGCAAGGGTTTGCATACTTGCATATTGTGCCGAGGACATGTTTGATTCCTCTTTTCATGTCTTTTCGTGAGACAAGACTTTCCAAGTTTGTTTTGGAGCAGATGGTTTCAGATGGTAGCAACTCATTCCATCCCATGCTGCTTCACTTCTGAACGGATAAACACAAGTCAAAGCGTTTGTGCCATGAGTGAGTTCTACATTGATAAATGAGTGAGGAACCCAGTCCCCTGCAGACGACTGCTATAAACGCACCCCGGACACCAGCCCACTTATGCCACAAGCTTCCATGGATATGGGACAAGGTCTTCCGTTTATTTTTAGACTTGCAAGATCTTTCCAAACCTGAAGGTAGCTGTCACAGACCACACTCCCTAGTTCCTTATAAACGCACAGGCATTCTTAAACGATAGTGTGTGATGAATCATAGATGAGCTTGGACTGATGGGTTGAAAATAGACCGGTGTTATACTCGCACTATTGTATCACTTCTGTGTTCCTCAAAATAACAAGTTTAGGTCAACGGTGAAGACGATAGGGAATCATTAGAGAGTGCGATGACTGCTGGATTTCGTGTGGTCTGTCCAACTGCTGGGACAGAGTCATTCTAGTAGTTCTGTGACACAAATAACAAGTCAGGATGTTATTGACCCAAAAGAAAAAAGAAATAGCAAGATGATTTAAAATTTAAACAGAGCTCAAAGGTTTGTAGGACACTAACTGCATGATTTCCACACAGGCTAGTCCTGAGCTAAACTGAACGGGCAATAATGATCCATTGTAAATTATTTTAAGTCATACTGTGGCTAGGGTCTACGCTTTTAATCTTATTTAATAAATAATATAATCAGAAACAGGTGTCAATTACAGGGTCAAAAACAGACAAAACCAGAAACGTTTGTTGATAACATGAGGGTCAGCACAGCATTATGTTTGTGTAATTGAGATGCTGTTTGATTTTTCTTTTATTTCTAAACATTTTTATTTTATTTTATTTATTTGTATATTTTTGTCAATTTTTTAATATATATGTATTTTTTAAATGTCTATATAATGTTATGAACTTTTACTCAGCTGAAATAAGTTTAAGTTTTTGTATTTGATCTTGTTTCAGTTAATGTATTTAAGTAAATATATATTTTTTTATGGTTTCAGTTTTAGTCAATTTAAGTTAACTATAATATCCCTGATCAGCACACAACTATATTGCTGAGGAAATGCTGATGCTGCTATTGTCAAAAATATTTTAAATATAAAATATCCATTAAACAGATTATTTTCATTAAGCATGAATATTTAGTGTGAGAATTATAAAATAAAATAAAATAAAATACTAATGAAATGAAATGAAATAAAATAACACGTCAAAGGTATTTACAAATAAAATAAAATAAACTGTAAAATATATCTACAAATAAATTGTAATAAACTGAAAAAAAGATCTACAGATAAAATAAATAAATAAACAAGCAAACAAACAAACAAGCAAGCAAGCAAACAAATAAATAAATAAATAAATAATTCATAGTTCACAACAGTAGTTCACAACAAAATCCAAAATGGCATTATGTGCAAGGCAAGTTTTTTTGTTTAAGTTTAAGTTTAAGTTTAAATTTGAGCTTGGTTGTAAATATGTTTGTTTGTCTATCTAAAAAGTCATACAATTAATAAATAATTAATAGTTCACAACAGTAGTTCACAACAAAATCCAAAATGGCATTATGTGCAAGGCAAGTTTTTTTGTTTAAGTTTAAGTTTAAATTTGAGCTTGGTTGTAAATATGTTTGTTTGTCTATCTAAAAAGTCATACAATTATATCATCAAATTATTCAGGAACCCTCAGGAACTGGTGACAATCACATGCTGTACCCATAGCCACGGGAACGTATTTTGAGCTGGGGGGGCTGAGAAATAAAACGGGGGGGTCACGTGACAAGAGTGATGCGAGAAGACTGACACTATATGATGGCGGATCCAAAGCGCAACTTTTGTTAATAAAACTTTCATTTATTCGTTTAATAGCCTATAAGTGAGTGTCTTTGTTGCTGGGTTTTCGTTAAAAAAATAACAATGAACCACAAACTAAGCATTCGTTTTTAAAATAATGGAAAATACCTTATTTATTTGGGTTACAACGACTATATCCATCTTATTAATTTTGCAAAGCAAGGTAGATGTTTAACATATTCGAATTTGCCATTGTACTATTTTATGGCTGCTGTGTTTTGATTAATGAGATAATAAACCACAAACTACGAACGTTTTAAGGTAGCCTGAGGGGAAATCCATAGGCTATTTATTTGTGTTAAACGCGAGTAAAACATATCCTTATTTATTTTGTTAATAAAAGTTCAAAGTTTAATGGGTTTTTTTTGTTTGTTTTTTTCGATTAATAATAATGAGCCATAAGCATGCATTTAAAGTAAGGGGAAAATCCAAAAAACTTACATTTATTTGTGTTACAATGCGGGTACATCAGTCTTATTCAGTGGCGTAGCAAGTCAGCCCCGGGCCCATATGCAAAAAATGTGTACAATGTAAAATGTGTTTTAAACATGGCACAGAAATGCTGCCGTATAGGCTACTGAATGCAAACACAATTTTGGCACATCAGCCCAGAAAACAAACAAAAAAATTATAACAAAATAAAAACCAAACAAAAAAAGTCACAAATAGTTAAGGGATATTTGAATTATTTGTTAATAAACTAATGTTTTCTGAGTCAATGTTGACTATCCATTCTCATTGGACGTGCCTTTAGAGAGAAATGCATCTTTACGGATTACATAATGAAAGTAAATAGTAATTTAAAGCATTCTATAGATATATTTATCATGTCGGTGAAGTGCTCCTGCTTAAGACTAAGAGGACCAAGAGCGCATCCTGTTTGTTTTCCTTATTTTACAAAAGCACAAGGTTCTGTTGATATTGTGAGTGCACACAAATACAAGTAGACCCTTTGCAGTTCCGAATGATGTATACTATTACCTTTATGAGCAAAAATGATGGCGTATTTTTAAGTTTCCGCTGTTCTTAAAATAAATGTAAGTGATCCCGCTGGCGCCTCCATGTCCTGCAGAGCACGCTTTAGCTTCCACTCTCCGCACAAATGATTGGGTGTGCACCTAACAGCACACATTTATCTTGGTTAAATGTTTAAATTAATACTGTGAAATGCATGAAGTGTTTTATTTTAGGCAAGTCGTGTTGGTTTGAGAAGGCTAAATTGATCAAACATAATGCTCAACTCACTGTCTGCCTCTGGCCGCTTGGCCATTCCTTTAAAAAACAAAAACTTGAATTTAACAAACATAAAATGTTCCAAACATATTTCACAATTAACTTAATAAAGAAACAAAAAGAAATATGACCACTTTGCCATTAAAAAACATTAACTATTTTAATAGCTGTGTAATGGGGAAGAGAGAGAGAGAGAAAAGTCACGGTATCCAGTCGGACTCGGGCCGAGAATTGTCATAAAGCTGTTGAACAAGGGCCGTGCAGGATTCGTTCCCTCGTTGTCCCCAAACTGCCCGGGCCCATATGCACCTGCATACCCTGTATAACCAGACGCTACACCACTGATCGTATTTGTTCTTATTTGTTCATAAAAGTTTTATGTTTAATATAAGCGACTTTGTCATTGTAGCATTGTTGATGTTGTGTATGTGTGTGTTTCATTAAGAGTAATATTGAATCAACCTTAAGAATTTATTTAGTTTCAAGAATAGGAAAGACCTAACGTTAAAGATCAGAATAAGCGCTACAGATGTGAGAATGCGAGATTAGTTGCTGCTGAGGAAGACGCTCTCGCTCTTTCTCTGCTGTCTGTAGAAATTGTTGTTCATTCTTAATTTGGGTACGGCAGAGACATGTTACAGGTTATAATATAATCCAAAAATCATGGCAACAAATGATTTTTTAAGTCAGTTTAATAAGTTTAATCAGTTGAAACGACTTTATACTAATTAATAAAATTAATATTATTTATTTTGTATTACATGTTGTTCATACATTTATTTTTAACACCGCACCCCTAGCACCCCCATTTTTTCGTGGGCTACACTCCAGGGGGTGCTGCACCCCTACTTCCCGCGGTAATGGCTGTACCTTTCGTTTAAATGCACCAAAACATTAGAAAGGTACACACTTCCTGTTTTGGGCTGCCACTGTTAATGTCAAAATAAAAGTTTGCAACATTATTGAAAGTATGCATTCTGCTGATTTATTTTTGTGTTGATTCGTCTGACGATCATCTGAGAATGAGAACATTCGGGGAAAAGAAAAAAGAAAGAAAAAAAAAAACAATCTGGTGGCCAATCTATTTTTCGACAATTTGAAACCACGTGTGAGTTTGAGTATACCACTAGAATCCAAATAAAAGTTTGAAATCTCAAGACCAAGAGTTCTAAGCACATAAATGTGATATTTATCAGTTTGTGGCGCTATATAGTTTGAGATTTGTTCCCCCACAGTGGATACAAATCTTCCTAAGCTTTTATTGACTGCCAGAAGAATAATAATAAAATCAGCAGACACAATAGGTGCCACACACCTTCAGTGGCCCCAAATATAACTAGTTTTACTGGTATTGCAACCGAAACAACTTCAAACAGCATAAACCCTCCAGCTGAGCGAATTATTCAGTTTAATGAGGCGCTGTTTTGACCGGAACCGGTTACCTTTGGAGTAATACATACATGCTTTGTGAAAAGTTTCCCAGCATGCAGCACTATACACAATCCGGCTCTGAAATTAGTATCAGATGCTCACACTCGCCCAAAAAGCTCATTGCGTCTGGATGACTTCCAGACCTTTTCTCCTTTATGCTGCTTACCGATCGTATATATTCTGAGTGCGAACCGTAACTCAGGGCTAAAGTCTGAAACTAAAAACAGACCAGACTTGGCAGCTACGGAGTGCTGATGGTCTACAGACCCTTGCTAAGCCTTGAACAATCAGAAAACAAGAGTTCACCCCTGGAGCAGCGAGAATACACACAAACCAGGCTGTTGGGCTGTTCTGGGCCCGTCTCTCGTAAGGTTTCAGCGGATCTGAAATCAGGCCTGCAGCTTGTTTTATGACAGTGTTTAGGTCTTAGGCAGGATGTGGTGGTGGTACCAAAGCAGTGAAAAACACTGGCTCCGATCCAGAGCTCCAGAGAAAACCTGAGTGTTATTTGAACTGCATGTGACGTGTTTGTATAATCACACTGTAACGCAATATGATAATTTGAGCTAATGGAGAGGTGCGCATTAAGTGATGTTTAATAAGTGGGGCTTGATCTGGCACGCGTCACTATTACAATTGCTCATAATTGAGGCTAGGGACACGTAAGTTGCCCCAAACTATTTTGTGGTATGGATGTGTGCTATTACTTTGCTTACACTTTTGGCTTGGTGGACAAATAAACAAGGGAAAAATCCCTTAGACTTGCACTGAAGGAGGGATTTGAGCTTTGTCTGAGACCGGAATATATCAGAGGCTTGTGCAGGATCTCAGAAAAGCTTAACACCCAACTAGAAAACAAAACAAAAGAGCGTCACGTTGGCCTCTTCAGAAAATGTTTGAATTTAGTTAATAATAAGTATTGTTTTTATTGTTACTGGTTTTATTTGAATGTACAGCAGAGGCTCAGATTTAATCTTTGCTTTTTTTTTTTCTTTCAATATTACCATTACAACTACACAACTAAATCAAAATATCAACAAGAACATTTTCAAAATGTCAAAAAAGATAATATACAGAAACACCATTTTGTATGTTCATCAAAGCTTCTTGAAAAAAAATCATTAAGTTTTATAAATAAATAAATAAATTAATTATGTTCAAGGAATCCTGAAAGAAATGTATTAGTTACCACAATAAAAAAGGCACAACTGTTTTTAACGTTGCTAATAATCAGTAAGGTTTCTTGTGCAGTAAATCATCATATTAGAATGAATTAGAATGATTTCCGAAAGATCACGTGACACTGAAGACTGGAGTAATGATGCTTAAAATTCAGCTCTGCATCACAGGAATAAATTGCATTTTAAAATATATTCAAATTGAATTCAAATTTTAAATGGTAATAATTTTTCACAGTAGTACTGCTTTTTGCTGTATTTCTGGTTAAATAAATCGGGAGCATAAGATACATCTTTCAAAAACTTTCACCAATGTTATCAATCTCAAACTTTTGATCATGACCATATATATATATATATATATATATATATATATATAGAGAGAGAGAGAGACTTAAAAGTTTAAACTGATGATGCTATTCTAAATTTATGTATGGATGATTTGTGCTCATCAAAGCAGGTGACTGAATAAAAATTCCCTTTCATGTGAACTTCGAACTGCGTCCTCTAGGGGTCGCTATGGGGAACGCCTCGTCGTGACCCGTGTCTGAAGCATACATTGAAAAAACACCAACTCGTTGGCCGGCGACAGCCATGATGTCACTACCGGTGCGACTAGAGTATAAATCTGTGCCGGGAGCTACACATCATCGCCGGCCAACGAGTTGGTGTTTTTTCAATGTATGCTTCAGACACGGGTCACGACGAGGCGTTCCCCATAGCGACCCCTAGAGGACCCCTAGAGGACGCAGTGTCTCGTTCCCTACTCAGGGAACCATGGTTACATAAGTAACCCGAGACATTTTGTGTGCTTCATAATCAAAGGACAAAACTGTTTTCCGCGGCACATTTATATCTCATTACTCGCATCCTATTTTCATCCTTCAACTGATGTGGTGACCGGTCCAATCAGAAAACTACTGTAAACACTGTCAGCATCATGTCACATTTTTGGTAACCACGTCTAAGATCTTTATGGTGCCATACTGGCATTTCCTGTGAACAGAGCACCCTATTCATGAGATATTCACTTTGAAAAATTCAAAAGGCTCGTCTTGATGTCAGCTGGGTGATGTAAGTGGATCAGTCTTATCAGATCATTGCTTCACCCAGACAATGAACATGCCCTGCAATTCAAAATCAATGAGTCATTGAGGCTTGCAAATCTGATGCTGTCCGAGACAGTCGGGTGAGCGCTGCCTAATAGACCGAATGGCAAGTGATTTCTGGATATTTATAAGTGCAGTAAATTTGGAACGAAACTTGAATTATTAATGTCATTCAGGCTTTAGGTGACCTTTTTCAAAACCTCCAGGTGCTTTGTGAGACGAAAAGTGTTGCATGACATGCAAAAAGCCACGCTGCGACGACCTGAACTCTCTGACAGGGGTCAGTTTCGGACGCTATTGCTTCTACACGGGGGATAAACACATACGAGACGAGACAGTGGTATCTAGATCTTCTGTGTGTGTGTGTGTGTGCGAGGCTTTGTTGACCTCTGTTGACACAAAGATCCTTGGTATGATGTACCACTTCAAGGGCACTTTGATGCCAAACCTTGACAAGTGAACATTTCTGCAACTTTTTGCATTAATTCCCCAGCCAGGATCTGAGTGACCACAGCTCGTCGTGAATATCAATGTCAAGCCTGTCAGACGAAGCAAAGACGAGTCAGTGGATGATGGCTGATGTAACCTGGTGCCAATATAATTCACCATCTAATTGATACCACAAGTTCTGCTCCAATCGGGGAGAAGTTAGAGGATATATGCACGCATTAATTTCACTGCTAAACTTGGGAATATATTTAAAAGCAATACACTATGTGTACTATGCATAGCTGAAAATTAAAATGCAACCTCAAGAGGCTTAATGCGTGTATGAAATGATTGCAGCAGCAATTCAACAATGCGCTGATGTAAATAAGCACAATAAAAATGATGAGTGAGATGGGTGATCCAATTAGATCTATTTAAATGTAAAAAAAAAATTTTCAGAACTGTGAGGGAAAAACTCAGAATTGTGAGATAAAAATTGCAATTACTTATCTTTATTTTTGTATTCAGTGGTGGGGGAAAAACAGAATTGCAAGATATAAACTCATAATTCTGAAAAAATGTCAGAATCCTGAGGTTATATCTTGAAATTCTAAAAACAAAAAGTCTAAACTGTGATATATAAAGTCTATTTAAAAAAGCAATTACCTTCATTCATTCATTCATCCATTCATGCACACAGTTGAAGAAACAAGCTGCCACACTTGCAACATGCAGCTATCTCATGCAACTATACTGACATATAGCAGTCAAGACACAAGACACACTTCCACATGTCACTTGCCTGTTCTACTTTATAATGCATAAATCTACTGAGTATACTCTACATTTTCCACGTCTACTGAAATAAAGTATTGGACATTGGGTTACAATTATGGCTGCAAGCTTTGTCTACCCTTATGCCACCATTACATTCAACCATAACAGCAGAAAAGCAATTAGTTTAAGTGAAAACTACTCAGCAGGCACAATTATTTCACGTATTAAAAGCTAAAAGTGAAAGGAGCCATTTCTCAATATCTATTGTAAAAGGAAATGCGTCTTGAGGCTACACATGTGGCCATAATTGATTTGCAGCACCTGGCAGCTTTGGTCATGCTATCAACTCCACTTTAGAGACTTCCCCAGGGAAAAGCACATTAGTCAGAAGTCAGAAAGAGCTTTATTTGCCAAGTATGTTTGCACATACAAGGAATTTGTTTTAGTGTCACAACACAACAACACACAGATAATAAAAATAAGATAAATAAAATACACATATAAATAAACCACAACAAATTATACATTGTATGTACAGGTTTGCCATAGATATAATAGGAATAGAATAAAAATAAAATACAATGGAAATAAAAAATAAGTTGTAGGTTGTAGGGTGATAAATAAGTATAAGGTTATTGCACATACTTTATTGCACAATAAGAAAACATTCAACTGTTCATGAGGTAGATTGTCTGGGGAAAGAAACTGTTCTTGTGCCTGGCTGTCCTGGTATTCGGCGCTCTGTAGCACCGACCAGATGGCAAAAGTTCAAAAAGGAGCTGGCTTGGATGTGAGGGATCCAGAGTGATTTTCTGAGCCCTTTTTTCTCACTCTGGATGTATACAGTTCTTGGACGGTGGGCAGGGGAGCACCAATAATCCTTTCAGCAGTCCGAACCGTTCTCTGTAGTCTTCTGATGTCTGATTTTGTAGCTGAACCAAACCCCAGACAGTTATTGAAGTGCACAGAACAGACTCGATGATGGCTGAGTAGAACTGTTTTAGCAGCTCCTGTGGCAGGTTGAATTTTCTCACTTGGTGAAGGAAGTACAACCTCTGCTGGGCCTTTTTCACAATGGAGTTGATGTGATTGTCCCACTTCAGGTCCTGAGCGATGGTGGTGCCCAGGAATCTGAATGACGCCACTGCAGCCACAGTGCTGTTCATGATGGTGAGTGGGGTGAGTGCAGGGGGGTTCCTCTTGAAGTCCACGATCATCTCCACTGTTTTGAGCGTGTTCAGCTCCAGGTTGTTGTGACTGCACCAGACAGTCAGCTCTTTAACCGCCTGTCTGTAATCAGACTCATCTCCGTTCTGGATGAGACTGATGACTGTAGTGTCGTCTGAAAACTTCTGGAGCTTGACAGAGGGGTCTTTATAGGTGCAGTCGTTGGTGTACAGGGGAAGAGCAGTGGGGAGAGGACACAACCCTGAGGGGCGCCAGTGCTGGTGGTGCGGCTGTTGGATGTGAATTTACCAATTCTCACTAGCTGTTGCTTATCTGTCAGAAAGCTGGTGATCCATTGACAGATAGAGCTAGGAACAGAGAGCTGGGTTAGTTTGGTTTGGAGGAGTGTTGGGATGATGGTGTTGAAAGCAGAGCTAAAATCCACAAACAGGATCCTCACATAAGTCCCTGTTTTGTCCCGATGTTGCATGATGAAGTGCAGTCCAATGTTGACTTCATCATCCACGGACCTGTTTGCTCGGTAAGCAAATGGTAAGTGCAAGTTGTGATGCTTTAATTGATGCGGTTTCTTTCATTTTCAGATCTGTTTGTGTCTGTCTGTCCAACCTGTCGCAATCGTAAGCGTGTGCTAGGTATTTGGTATATTTATATTCAAAGACGTCTACTCTATTATCCTGTGATTGATCTCGGTACTAATTAGCTGTGCATGAACGGAGTGAGTTACTGTGTATCTGCACCAAAGTGTGACAGCTATTATTAATGTATGAAATGTTAAATCAAAGCCAATTACCTGCATAATGAGGGCAGACTTATTAAAGCAGAAGTTTACCTCATGCATACAAAAGATCTAGAGATTTACACAGCCACAAAGGTAAAATGAGTTTGCAGAAGATTTGAAAAATGATTACTATTTAAGACCGCGTCTGTTGACTCAGGACAACTCTTGAAGCAAATTATTTTGTATTTTAAGTTTAGATTTGTTTGGAAAAAGCATGGTTCTAATGGAGCTAAAATAGATAAATAAAACCTTTTGAATCTCAAGGGTAAGAAACCTTGATTTTAAAGAAATAATTAACTCAAATATATTTGTCAATATTTACTATTTTACAAAATTTATAACACTGATCCACCTGTAGAAACAATGAAACGAAATACAAAATAAAATAATATAAAACACATTTCTCCAGTCTGCATAATCAAACTGCCTCACTGACTGATCGCATGGCACATTGACTAATGGCCAATGGTTAATGACATGATTTAATTTTATTTGATTTCATTTAAAACTGAATATCTTGTGAATTGGATCAGAAACCCTGATATTAAAGGAACAATACACTCCAACCTGAAAAATCTGTCAATATATATATATATATATATATTTTACTATTCAACCTACGTCCACTTGTAGAATGAATAAATAAATGAATAAAATCACCCCCAAAACATAAAAAAATAAAAAGATGTTAATTATTTTAAACTTTAAAAAAAGAAAATCTTAATTTTACATGTCTTCTGAAAGTGATATTTCTCCAGTCTGCATAATCAAACTGCCACAATGATGGGTCACATGATACATTTAATAATATAATAAATTGAAAACTAATTTAATAAATAACAAATTGTTATAGGTTCCTTACACAAAGCTACCATATCACTTAAAAGACTTGAAATGCACTGAACAAAATTATAAACGCAACACTTGTTTTTGCCCCCATTTTTCCTGAGCTGAACTCAAATATCTAAGACTTTTTCTATGTACACAAAAGGCATATTTCTCCTATATCTGGTGTGACCACCATTTGCCTCACGCAGTGCAACACAGCTCCTTCACATAGAGTTGATCAGGTTGTTGATTGAGGCCTGTGGAATGTTGGTCCACTCCTCTTCAATGGCTGTGCGAAGTTGCTGGATATCGGCAGGAACTGGAACACGCTGTCGTATACGCCGATTCCGGAGCATCCCAAACATGCTCAATGGGTGACATGTCCGGTGAGTATGCTGGCCATGCAAGAACTGGGATGTTTTCAGCTTCCAGGAATTGTGTACAGATCCTTGCAACATGGGGCCGTGCATTATCATGCTGCAACATGAGGTGATGGTCGTGGATGAATGGCACAACAATGGGCCTCAGGATCTCGTCACGGTAT